>NW_024589881.1:457396-535458 GCF_018446385.1 Zingiber officinale | reverse complement strand
TCTGTTTCCCAAGATACATCAACAAAACCACACACGCAACTAAGCACTAGTTGTTCGTGATGAACTGAGAATGCACCCGAGTGCTATCATGAGTAGTTCAGCCGAACGGATGCATGACTGAGAGAGTTTTGTGGGAGAACACGGGTGGACAGAGGTCTGCTTCCTGCTCTTCCTCTTGCTTTCTCTTTGGTTTATCTTCCGCTATTCTGTATCTTTTGCTCAAGATCTAGTCTTCTTATATAGGAGTTCTCACCTTGCCTGCAATGAATAACCATAATTACTGGGTATAATGCCTCCATTAATGGGTTTAATGTCTTCATTAATGTCAAGACATTACGGAATTATTATTAATGGGTTTAATGTCGCTATTAATACTAAGACGCTACGAAGTCACCATTAATGAGTTTAATGTCGCCAATAATATCGAAACGTTATGGAATCACCATTAATTTCATATTAATACTTCCGTTATCCTCTTGGGTAGATAGAAAAAAAAGAGATTTGGTGAAAAAATGTTGGTTTATTGACTTGGGCAAATTTTGCCTTGATCAGTCTGGCATTCGACTTGAGCAAGTCATGCTCGTACACGAGTCAACCTTGGTTCAGTACAATCTGGGTCCTAGATTTGCACCCACCCCTGCACACCCATGCATGAGAAAGTCTCTCCTGATGCATATGTTTACAACATCAATGCATGTGTCATACTTTAAACCAACAATAAAGACAAGAAATTTCTAATATAGGACTAGCAACTCATGCACAATAGAGTCTCTTCGTCTCCACCTCTTTATTCCATTCACATTTTCAATAATCCCCCACATGAATAGAATACATGGTATGTAATAGCATTCAACAGTTGAGTCAAGTATAGGATAGGTAAGTTTTACCCTTTGAACCTTCCATTGAGAAGATCTATTTGCATACTGCCTGATAGTAGATATGATGTCCTTGAACTGTTCTGCCGTCTATATAAGCATTGACAAATCTCACCCAAAACTCTCCCTAATACAACTCAGTTCTTATGAGTGTGTTCATTCTTGGCCATGAACATACCTAGTTCTGTGAGAAGCTCTAAGAATTGTATCTCTAATTTTCTTTGAAGCGGCTCTACTTCTTTCTCGTATAAGTGATCTCTTGAGAGTAGTCATCTACTTTCCTTGATCATTAAAAGTCCATCGACTTACCCTAGTCGGGTCACTATTTTATTGGAGTATGCCCCATAGTTAGAGCTGTTAAACGGGTAGATCCGTGATAGGGTGGGTCGGCCTGTGGTGGGACAACTATTTGACAGGGCGGGTCGACCTGTGGCGGGCCAACCATTTGATAGGGCAAGGCGGGCCGAGCTGAGCCGTCAATTTGACGGGTTGGGAAATCTCCAACCCAATCCAATCGAAGGCGGGTGGTGGGTTTGACGGGATAACCTGCGGACCCATAAAACTTTTTAAAAAATTTAAAAAAACTTTTATATATTCGGCAAGCTTCTGTAAGTTGATACGCAACCTTTAAAAAGAGAATGAAAAATTACAGCTTGAGATAAATTCAAAAAAAACGTTTCTTAAAGAAGATTGATGGTTTGCGAGAGACAATCAGGAAGATCAAAGCCATTAAGGGTGAGATAGATGGATTGTGGGCTATGCAAGAGTTGATAGTTGTTGACCAGCAGAAGCAAATTTCAATGCCTCAATCTCATGATCAATAAAGTCGACAGCCAGCTAGAAAAACTTTCATATCTTAAATCATATTGTGTCCTTCTCCACGTCCACGAACATATGTTTCTCAAGCCGTGGACCACCCAAGTCCATCACGAGCCGACCTGCGCGAGTGGCAAGGCTAGGCGGGTCGGCCCATGGCGGGCTTGGATTGATAAAATTCTAACCCAACCCGCTTAATTGGTTTGGCGGGGTGGGCCAACCCGATGAGCCCAACCCAAATTGATGGCTCTACCCATAGTATGTCTAGTCAATGCAAATTAGTTGTCCTTTTAAATCTAGTTCTTGGAATCTCTAGTCAGCATAGGTTGGATGTCCTTTACACTGATCGTTGACAACGACATCAAACTCATTGCTCGTGATGAGCTTGTAATTAACTCTTGATTTAACCCTTTGGTTAGCAGATTCGCTAGGTTATCCTTTAACCTCACATGGTCAATAGTGATAACTCCCGTTGAGAGTAGTTGTCTAATAGTATTATGTCTACGACATATATGCGTAAACTTACCATTATATAGATGGCTCTGTGCCTGACCAATTACTAATAGACTATCACAATATATGCAAATTACTGGCACCAGTTTTGGCCATCTCGGAATATCTTCTAAGAATTGTCATAGTCATTCAGCCTCTTCACCACATTTGTCAAGAGCTACAAACTAGATTCCATCGTATAACTGGTTATTATAGTTTTCTTAGAAGATTTACAGGAAATGGATGCACCTCCCAGAGTGAATATATATTCACTCATAGACTTAGAGTCTTTTATGTCAGATATCCAACTTGTATCACTGTATCCTTCGATCACAATAGGATATCTTGTATAATGCAGTCCATATTCATGAGTATACCTCAAGTACCTCAGTACTCTTGTTATTCTTTCCAGTGTGCAATAATGGGTTTACTCATATATCTACTCAGTTTACTTATTACGTATGTCAAGTCTGATCGTGTACAATTTATTAGGTAGATCAGACTTCTATATGAGAGATACTTTCACTTTAATTTTTTGATAGATGTTGACTCGTATCTATCGGCGTTCATGCCAACATAGTATCACTTTTGATGAATTTCTCAAGAATTTTGTCCACGTAAAGAGACTGACTATGAATAAGTTTTTCTATTGTTCTAAGAATTTTGATTCCAAAAATCACATCAGCTAGGCTCATGTCTTTCATGTCAAATCTTGAGTTCAACATATCTTTAGTGGATTTGATTATCTTATCATTATTTCCAATTATAAGTATGCCATCTACATATAGGCACAACATGATGTAGTCATTCTCTGTAACTTTTATGTAAACACATTTATCACATTCATTAATCTTGAATCCATATTCCTTCATGACATTATCAAATTTCTCATGTCACTGCTTTGATTCTTTTTTCAAGTCATATAATTATAGGATCATTGGGTTAGAGGGGAGGGGGTGAATAGAGCTCGTGACTTTCACATTCATTTAAAACTTTCAAGAGATAAGCAGCAGCGGAATAAAGACAGAAAGAAAAACAAGCAATCGCTAACACTTTGATTTACTTGGTTCAGAGCCTTTGATGACTCCTACTCTAAGGCCTAGATAGTTGATCACTTTTATTGGACAATCCACTATTAGTTTGAATATTACAAGAATATTTGAATTATAATATAGATGCAAAATATTAAAAGTTGCTGACAAGTGACAACTACAGATTTGAAGATTCTTGACTTCAATTGTTGGAGTAGCATTTAGGCATCATTGAGTCGTTTCTGGAGCAGTGTATAGGAGAGAAACTTGTTCGGAATGTTATATTTGAGGTATTGGTCGAATCCTCCTTTTATAGCCCACTCCGGGCACCTGGAACCTCCCCCAGGCTCCCTCACAGGGCTGGTATAGCATGCCCTTGTCGAAACTTAATCTATAAAAATTATCAATCTCCGAGTGCCCAGACTAGCTCCACCAGTCAGTGCCCTTCAGCTATCTGAGCAAATCAAATTTTGGTCATTCGGGCGCCTGGCCAGCTGCCCCGCCTGGGTTGTTCGCCGTTGAAGCTAGTCTGAGTGCCTGGACCAGCTCCGGGCACCCAGACTCCGGGCGTCTGGACCACCATTGTTTGCCAACTTCAATTTCTTGCAAAACAAGGTTAGTCCAAACAAATAATATGTAAAGAACGCCAAGATTTGACAACCTTCGAACTGCCCAGTCATGACTTTGAGTTTCACAGAAACTCTAGGTCGGACCGACGGCTATTGTTCCCTCTTCAGGGATCGCGTCATCACCTACTTCTTTCAGGAGAAATTACCTTTCGCTAGACCGATCCTCCAGATCATTTGGACTTTTGCTCAGCATCCAAGACTTCAGGACTTCATGTTGGACGTCTTCTCTACGACCTGTCTAGTATTCCACCTAGTGTCCATGACTCCCAGGATTTTCACCTAAAGTCCTCGACTCTAGGATTTTGCCTAAAGTCCTCGACCCACCAAGACTTCGTCTAGTCCTCCGGACCAAGACTTTGTTGCCTAACTGCAGTTAGGACTTTCCACCTGCCTAGCCTCAACTAGAACTTTTCCTTTACCTAAGATCACTTAGGACTTTCCTGCAAACTCAATCACTCTTGTTAGATCATAAGATAACTTAACTTTGAAACCCTTTACCATAATCCAAAAACAGCTTCGGTCGTCTAGTGCTTTCTACACCAATAATCTTTCCCTTTTTAATTATGCCAACCTGACTCAAAGTTAAGTAAAGCATACCAAAATTTAATGTAATATAAGGATTTCGAGCATGAACATAAGTAAAATAATTTGACAAAATTTTAAAAATAATCCCCCTTAATTAAAAAATTATGTTTAACTTAAGTTTAACATTTCTCTCCTCCTTTGACATATATATAGAAAAAACTACTAAGTTAGAAAGAGAAAAAAAAGTAAAAAGAACTTTAAATTGAGAAGATAATTTTTAATCTTTTTCCCTTAAGCTCCCAGAACGGGTCACTTAACTTTCTTTTTTTAAAAAATGGTTAGCTTTATATAAAAAGAGTTTCTTTAAAAAAACTTAAGTAAATACTTAACTTTGAAAAGGATTTCTTTGAAAATTACTTAGCTAAACACTTAGTTTTTAAATTTTTTTTTTAAAAAAAACTTAACTTGGAAGAAGTAATTTATTTTCGAAAAGTACTTAATTTCTTTATGAAAATACTTTAACTAAGAAAACTAAACTTTGAAAATTTTAACTTGAGATTTAAAAAAACTTAACGTTAAAAGATATTTAACTTTAAAAATTTAAAAAATACTTTAACTTTGAGAAAATATTTAACCTTTTATTTATTTATTTTTTATCAAATAAAAAAAATATTTAAACTTACTTTTTTAAAAATATTTAAGCTTGCTTTTTAAAAAAATATTTAAGATTGCTTTTCAAAAATAGTTAAAAAAAACTTAACTCTCATTTTGAAAAATACTTTAACTTTTGAAAATAAAAATAAAAATATTTAACCTAACTCCTTTTTTTCTCCCCCTTGATTAATGCTCAAAAAATTTTAAGTAAATTATTTAAGTTTGATGATCATGGATTCCAAGCATGAGAGATTAAAAATATGATTAAGAACATATTTAAAATAATCATTTATTTTCTTGATTTCCCATCTCATCCTTTCTAAGTTATCATACATGTTAAGCTTATGAGTTTATGTGAGATATAATTAATATTAATTTCGAAGTTGATTTTAATTTTGAAAACATCATTTCTGAATTTGAAAAATATTTCTAAAAAAATTTTGAGCTTCAAAATATTTACGTTTGAATTTTAAAGTAATTAAGTTTGAATTTTAAAGTATTTAAGTCTCAATTTGAAAATTTAAATTTGAATTTCCAGATAATTTAGTTTAAATTTTAAAATATTTAAGTCTAGATTTTGTAGATTATTAAGATAGGATTTTGTAAGTAATATTTGAGTCTAAATTTGAAAATATTATTTGATTTGAATTTTGATAATATAAGTTTGAATAATTAAATTTAAAAATTAATTATGATTTGAAAATTAATTAATATTTAAAAATAAGTAGGATTTTAAAATTAATTAAAAATTAAAAATTAATTATTATTTAAAAATTAATTAACATTTAAGGTTAAGTTATGAAGATTAAATAAGATTTAAGTTTGGTTAAGTTTGATTAAATTTAAGTTTCATTAGATTTGATTAACTAATTTTAAATCAAAATCTATCTCACCCCTTTTTAGATTGTCAATCAGGGAACCTTATATATTTTGTGAGATGATTAATTTTATCTTTAATTTAGATAAAATTTTAAGAATTGATTTACATTTGAGTTAGACTATGATTTAACAATTAGTCAATTAAACATCTATTTCAATAATTGGTTTCCAAGCTGTAGCGAGACACTATGTCTTCTTGGTTATTGGAGCAACAATCACTTCTAGACAAAGCCTTTTCAAGAAATTGAATATTTAATTTTCTTTCTAAAAATTCTTAGTCTAAGTAATTAAGTATCGATCAAGCCTAAGTCCTTATCTACCCTAATCTAAGCATGCATAATAAAAAGCAATAAATCATGCATCAATCAAGTTTATCTAATGAAAATGGTCTTTCTATTGACTCTCCTAGATCATAACCTTGATAAGGTATATCCAGGTAGTGGATTTGGTCGTTGGGGATCCAATATTGATCAAGTCCAACTTAATTAATCAAGTTAGACTTAGGGACCCATACTTGAACTAGGTTTTTAGTTGTTTGATTCACTAGAGATAAGTAAGATTTGAATCGATGTCTAGCCTTGTAACCAAGTTTGGTTCGATTGTATACGCCCCTTTGTTTTCCAAGAATCAGATCAAGGTTCTTGGAACCCAAGGTGAACCATTCCAACGTGTCCTTAATTCCTTTGGCTTGAGTTTTTAAATTAGAATTTTCTTCCTCAAGTTGTTGGACTTGGGTTGAATTTTCACCTTGAACTGGCTTAGTCAAAGGACTTGGGTTAGTCTCCTACTTAAGATATTCAATCTTCTTTTGGAGTGTCTTGACTTGGATCTTGGACTTAGCTAATTTTCTTGATAAGTAAGAAATTAAATTATGTGATCTAATTAAGGAAATACTTACAGTGGATTGAGAACCTTCTGATCCGGATTCGGATCTGTGGCTTCGCTCAGACTCAACTTCCGATTCTGTCTTGGACTCATATTTAGTCTTGGCAACATGAGCTTGTACTGGTAGAGCAAGGAAGCTTGCTTGCTCATGTTCTTCATCGGAGTCTTCCGAGGATTCAGACCACGTGGCTTTCAAAGCCTTTCTTCTTCTTTGCTTTTGGTTTGGATAGTTAGGCCTAATATGCCCCTTCTTGTTGCAACCGTAGCAGGTGCCTTCGGGCTTGGCCTTTGCATTTGACTGGGCTACCTTCTTGATCTCACGTTTTGTGAAGCCCTTCTTCTTCTTATACAGTTTTCGTATCAGTTTCATGAGTTCAGTGGTAATTTCGTCATCTTCTTTCGAATCGGATTTGTCTTCGGTCTCGGGTTTGTTTCGGCACTTGTTCCTAGACTCCTTGGTCTTGCTTGTACTTACAACCAATGCAACACATTTTTCGACTGAAAGTACATTAGTCTGTTTGTGCAATTCAAATTCTGAAAATAGCTCATCTAGTCTAATTAAATAAAGGTCCTTCGATACTTTGTAAGCATCTATCATTGATGCTCACAAGGTATTCCTCGGTAAAACATTTAATGCATACCTTATTAATACCACAATTCTCTACCTTATGGCCGATTGCGTGTAGCCCGTTAAGCAAATCTTAAATCCGGGCGTAGAGTTAACTTGTCAACTCACTATCCTGTATTTTAATATTATATAATTTATTTAGAATTAAGTCTTGTTTGCTTACCTTGGTGTTGGAGGTGCCATCGTGTAGCTCGATTAGCTTTTCCCATAATTCCTTGGCATTGCTGAAGGGGTCGACTCGATTCAACTCCTCTTTAGTTAAGCCACACTGGAGGGTTTGAGTGGCATTCGCATCGGTCTCAATCTTTCTCTTTGTTGGTGCGCCCCACTTGTCGCAAGTGATGAATGCTCTGTCTTCTGTGGGAAATGTGAATTCAGTTTGGATTATAATCCATATTTCCACTTGGGTCTTGAATGATACTTCATCTGACTTTTCAAGTATTCGAAGTCCTCGCTAGAGAAAAGAGGAGGATGAGTGGCATTGTAGCATTCTTGGTGGGCCATTGTAGTTAAGATCTTGCACTGACAAAAATAATAAAACTTGTTCCAAGACTTGGTCTTCGATTAGTAGTGCGGTATATAGAGAGAAGATGAAAAAATGGCTCAGCTGGTGTTACATTAATTTTGAGAAAAAATTTGACAAATCGATAAATTTGCCAGGAGAAGTTATTAGACCAATTTTGATTTATGGTAAAAATTTAAAATGGAAAAAAATCATAGTTGCACCGATTCAGAGCGGTCCCACTCTGATAACAATTGTAGGATCATTGCACTAGAGGGGGTGGGGGGGGGAAAATGTCTTTTACGTTCGTTTAAAACTTTTGAGAGATAAGCAGCAACGGAATAAAGACAGAAAGAAAAACAAGCAATCTCTAATACTTTGATTTACTTGATTCTGAGCCTTTGACGACTTCTACTCCAAGGCCCATGATTGTTGATCACTTTCATTGGACAATCTACTATCCGTTTGAATATTATAAGAATATTTGAATTACAATATAGATGCAAAATATTAAAAGTTATCGACAACTACAAATTTGAAGATTCTTGACTTCGGTTGTTGGAGCAACCTTTGGGAATCGTCGAGTTATTTTTGGAGTAGCGCACAAGAGAGAAACTTGTTCGGAATATTATATTTGAGGTGTTGGTTGAATCCTCCTTTTATAACCCACTCCAGACCTCTAGAACCTTCCCCGGGCGCCCCTATAGGGTTGATGTGGCGTGCTCCTATCAAAACTCAATCTGTAAAAATTATCCATCTCCGGGCGCTCAGACCAGCTTCGCTAGTTAGTGCGCTCCAGCTATCTGAGAAGATCAAATTTTGGCCATTTGGGTGTTTGGAGCAACTCTGGGTGCTCGAACAGCTAGGGAGCCTAGCCAAGCACCCCGCCCCAGCTGTTTGGCATTAAAGCCAGTCTGGGCGCCCAGACCACCATTGTTTACCAACTTTAATTTTTTATAAAATAAGGTTAGTAGAGGCTAATAATATGTAAAGAATGACAAGATTTGACAGCTTTCAGACTATCCGATCCTGACTTTAAGTTTTGCAGAAACTCTAAGTCAGACCGATGCCTACTGTTCTGTAACGACCACCCTTCTTACTACTACTACACTCTAAGGATAACCGTTACTTGACTACTAACTCTACTTAACCGGTATGATAAAAAAAATCACATGGAAATCCTACCGAAAAATTTCGGCAGAGTCTCCCTTGTACCGGTGACCATATCCGTAAATACATACAGAGTATACTCAGCCACAGGCGGCTGGAACATATATTTTCACAACCATGCAGTTTAATAAATCAAATCATGTAAGTAATGAAAAGCGGAAACACAACTTCTTACTACAAAATTTTCTTATCAACTTAATAAGAAATTAAACTAAACCAATTCTTAAACTAAGTGAGTTCTTTAGCTAAGTCCAAAGGATCTCCATAGTCCACACATCACACACCGTCACAGCATCTCCTTGTCGCCTTCTTCCTTATACTTTAGCTTTTCCTTTATCTGCAGTAGGAGGAAAATAGTATCTATAAGCTAAAAGCTTAGTGAGCGCTATCCTACTCACAAAAAACTCGATATGCATGTATATAAATAAAAACATGCTAAAACTGAATGCTAACGTGTAAAGCTACTCATGCTCATAAATAGCAAAGACATCAACTAACTGAAAAGCTAACATGTAAAGCTACTCATGCTCATAAATAGCAAAGACATCAACTAACTGAAAAGCTAACATGTATAGCTACTCATCATGCTCATAAATAGCAAAGGAATCATGCTAACTGAAATACTAAACATGGATAGCTAATCATGCTCATAAATAGCAAAGGAATCATACTAAACATGTATAGCTAATCATGCTCATAAACCAATAAAGGAATCATACTAACTGAAATACTAAACATGTATAGCTAATCATGCTCATAAATAGCAATAGAGGAATCATACTAACTAAAATACTAAACATGTACAGCTAATCATAGAACTATCATGTGTATCAATAGGAAACTGAACTGATACATTAGCTAAACTAATTAATGCTAAACTGAGTCTAACTTGTATTCACATAACTAATTTGTGAAGTTTTGAAAACTATTTACATAATAGATCAAAATAGTAATCATGCTGCTGATGGGCCCGGCAACTGTACTTGCTGTGCGCGCATCCCTAACTAAACCCGGGATTGCAAGTTCCGAGTCTAGTAGAGTTTACTAGGTTATCTAAACCTAGGGACGACTGTGGGAGCCCAACCCAATGGATATCTAATCCAGCACAGTGCCACTGCTGAAAATAAAATACTGATTTCATAGCTAATTTTCTTATCTTGCTTTTACTAGGTTATCTGAACCTAGAACTAGGTTATCTGAACCTAGAGGCGACTGTGGGAGCCCACCCATTGGACCGTAGTCCCATATAAGCTGAAGCAAGACTAAATAAGTTATTTTAAATGCTTCTACTGCATTTACTGAGCTATTAAAATGCCTACTGTAGCATTATATTGAGCTAAGCATTTTATCAAGCACTTGGGGTGCACTAGAACACACTCTACGTACTGAAAATCTGTATATAAAGCTTAACATAAATCTGCATGTAAAGCTTAATAAAAATCTGCATACTAAGTTTATCAAAATCTGCATACTAAGCTTATCTAAAATCTGCATGCAATACTTATGAAAATCTGCATACTTTACTTATAAAAATCTGCATGCTATAAAAATAGAACTGCTCATGTTATTCCAATAGCAAATAGGAAACTAGAACAACTTAAGCATGCTGTGAAAGTAAAACAACTTAAGCATACAAAGAGATCTAACTATACTAAAATTCTGCACTATACTACTAAATTCTGCATACTATAAGCTTAACAAAATCTGCATACTATGTTACTAAATTCCATATAACATTCTGCCCTATCATGCTTAACAAAAACTGTGCTATATTACTAACCAAAAATCTGCAGTACCTTTAATTACATACTTTAAGAACTAAACTACAATCAAGTATCCCACGGCATCTTCACCCACATTGTGACATTGTACACACCTTGCAACTAAACAAAGATTTGCTACTGAAACCTAGGAAAACATAACTGTTCTTCATGTATTGTAACATAACATACCATTCTGCAGTAGACTACAAAATCAAACTATATGCTTTAAAAGAAAACTAAACTCCTTCTTGTTCCTTGCCCAACAACAGGAATCTGAAATCTGTAACCCTTCTAATTTACTGATCATGCTCACAAGAATTCATGAACAAAAGGATTTGGATCCACATCTGAATTCTCTTAAGCTAGCTACGGCAGCAATGACAAGAGAAAGCCAAAATTAACTAAACTACAACACTAAATTCCGAACAGCATGTTTTAACAAGAGAAATCTAACTACAATAAATTTGAAACCTACTGAAACTAGAATTCCATGTAAACATGTTCACCACCGAGACTTTCATAAAGCAACAGAGAACTTTTAGGGCAAAACATGCTGCGGCAGAACTTCAAAAGCCTCACATTTTACAGGAAATAAAGGTTGAACTAAAGATTCAAGAACTACCCTTATTGCTCTAGGAATCCCGATTTATACAGCCTTCCGGAAACAAAGAAAGGAATCAAAAACTCTTAGCAAACTCAAATCTCTGTACAGCATGTTTCAAAGCAAAGAAGGAGAAAACAAAGCTCGGAACAACTCCTACTGCAGGTGAGTAGCAACTCACATCGTTGTTCTTGGACTTACAACCGAGAAGAAGGAGGCTTCTAGGTCTCGGAGCTCTAATCGGAAGACTCGAAATCGCGGCTCCTCCTCGTGCTCCAGATTTCTCCTCGTCAAGAGGAGCTCGGCGGTGTGAAGAATCCATAGAACCTTGCCTTGGCCGGCCGCCGGAGTGAAGCCCTAAGCCCTCTTTTGTGTTTTCGTTCGAGCAGAGAACGGCGTCGGGAGAGAAAGAAGAGGTAGGTTTTTTTTTTTTTGAACTTCTTCCTCTTGGTAAAAATACCAAACGAACTCCAAAAATAGCATAAAAATACTCTAAAAATTTCTAAAAATCTCTAGAATTTTTCTATAGCATTTCTAAATATTTTTTAATTATTTTTGGGGCTCAAAATGAGGAAATTTGAGTCGTTACATGTTCCCTCTTCGGGGAATGCCTCCTCACCTACTCCTCTCAGGAGAAATTACTTTTTTCCAGACTGGTTCTCCATACCGTCTAGACTTTTGCTCAGTGACTGAGACTTTATGACTTCATGCTGGATGTCCTCTCCACGATCTGTCTAGTCTTCCACTTGATGTCCGTGACCCCTAGGATTTTCACCTAGAGTGTTCGACTCTAGGATTTCACCCAAAGTCCTCGTCCCGCCAAGACTTTACCCAGTCCTCCGGACCAGGACTTCGTTGCCTAACCACAGCTAGGACTTTCCACCTACCTAGCCTCAACTAGGACTTTTCCTTTTCCTAAGATCACTTAGAACTTTCTTGCAAACTCAGTCACCCTTGTTAGATCATAAAACAACTTAAATTTGAACCTCTTTTCCATAATCAAAATACAAGTTTGATCGTCTGATGCTTTTTGCACCAACAATAATGACTTCATAAATCTATAAACTTTATTTTTCTTAGTATAGAAAATCCCTTAGGTTGCTCCACATAGATTTCCTATTCTAAATCTCCATTTAGAAATACTATTTTTACATCTATCTAATGTATTTTGAGATTCCATAGAGCTACAATAGCTAACACTCTAATGGAAGTTATTCTCGACATCGGAGAATATGTATCAAAGTAATCAAGGTCTTCTCATTGTCGATATCCTTGATTACCAATCTGACCTTATACTTATCAATTATGTCATCTAATTTTATTTTCTTATTGAAGATCCACTTGCAACCTAGTGGTTTACTTCTCGGAGTAAGATCCACAAGTTCCTAAGTATGATTTTGTAAGATAGATTCAATCTTAAATGCAATTGCTTCTCTCCAGTGAGGTCCATTAGAAGATCTTACTACTTCTGTGTAACTTCGGGGCTTAATTTCTAACATGAAAGTGATAAAATCTGATTCGTAGAATTTTTCTACCTAAGCTCTTTTGCTCCATCTAAGTTCAACCTCGACTAGTTCCTCATCATCATCTTCACCTTGTATTTCATATGCTCGTTTTAAGGAGCTAGCTTCCTCTCGAGTCTTATATGGAAACATATGCTTGAAGAATGAGACATTTCTTGATTCTATTATCGAGTTCTTGTGTATATCTAATATTTGTGACTCATACACAAAAAACTAATATGCACTACTATTATGTGCATATTCAATAAATATGCAATCAACTGTCTTTGGTCCTATCTTAATCTTTTTCGGATCAGGCACTAAAACTTTGGCAAGACACCCATACATTAGTAAATGTTTGTAGGATGGTTGTCTTCCATTCCATAGCTCATAAGGGCTCTTATTTATTTTATTCCGGGGTACCTTATTTAAAAGGTAATTAGATATTAACACGACTTCCTCCCACATGAACTCTAGTAGTCCAAAGTTTAATAGAAGAGTATTCATTATCTCCTTTAGAGTTTGATTTTTTCGCTCAGTAACTTTATTTTATTGAGGTGTATAAGGAGCTATTGTTTCATGTCCGATCCCATGTTTAGCATACAACTCAGTGAATGGTGATACATATTCACCGCCTCAGTCATTTTGAACTATAGGATTAAAAAGAATTTAGATATCTATATAATGATATGATATTGTCTACTTTGGGCCTAAACTTTCATGGTTTTACTCTTGGGCTCTACCCAAAAGATCTCATGCCAATAGAGATATTTTTTTCTTATAAACCCATGATCTTTCCCATGTATTTTCAATGTGGGAATATATTTGTAACCTTGCAACCTCAATAATCACCCCCTTAAACAAAGGACCACATGGTCTCCCTCAAATATCGGGTCACATAGTGATTCGGCAAGACAGTTTAGGATGTAGTTTTGGCAAAGGAACTCAGAGTGAGTCCATGCCTCCATTGTACTGATAGTCTATGTATCAGCATTCTCAGCACGTTTGGGAGGGTCCTCGGTCAAGAACCGAGTTAGATTAAGCATGGTTAAGTAGAAGAGCATCTTTTACTGGCACCTCTTGAAGTTAAATCCAATGAACTTCTCTGACCTTTGCCTGTGGTTGATTGGCACAGTTCCAATCGAGGTAGAGGGGGCCTTCATGTATTAAGTCTGTTGTACCTCAACACTTTGTTCTGTGACAATCTCAACAGAACGAAAATCTGTTTCAAGATTATTGCATAATCTGTTGCCAGAGATATTAGAAAAATTACTAAATTAAAATAACATAAAATCAATTCTAACTTATCTATTGAAATGACCTATGTGGATAATCTTAGGCTGCCAGCGGGGTTAGTTCTACTAAGCTTTCAATGGTCTGAGTTGCAGAGTTAATATAGTGTGTAGCAGAATCAGGAATCGATCGCCTAGTCGAGAAGAGAATTTGCTGACTAAGATACCTAGGCCTGCGTTCAACGCAGTTTCCTTGAAACATATTCGTCCCACCTCTCGTTGTGCTTCGAGGTTCTCTTGGGTCGTCTGTTTCCTAGGATACAACGGTAAAACCATGCACACAACTAAGCACTGGTTGTTTATAGTGAACTGAGAATGCACTCGAGTGCTATCATGAGTAGTTCAGCCGAACGGATCCATGACTGAGAGAGTTTTTTGGGAGAACATAGGTGGACAAAAGTTCACATCCTGCTCTTCCTCTCGCTTTATCTTTCACTTATCTTCCGCTACTCTAATCCAACCTTCTTATGTAAGAGTCCTCACCTTGCATGCAATGAATGACCATAATTGTTGGGTTTAATGTCACAATTAATGGGTTTAATGTCTTCATTAATGTCGAGACGTTACAAAATCATTATTAATGGGTTTAATGTCGCCATTAATGTTGAGATATTACGAAGTCACCATTAATGAGTTTAATGTCGCCATTAATGCCGAGACATTATGGAATCATCCTTAATTTCATATTAATACTTCTGTTACCCTCTTGAGTAGGTGGGAAAAAGAGATTCGATGGTCAAACGTTGATTTATTCACTTGGGCAAATCTTGTTTCAACTAGTCCGGCATTCGACATGCGCAAGTCGTGCTCGCACACGAGTCAACCTTGGTTTAGTACAATTCGGACCCTACATTTGCACCCAGCGTGAAAGTGTCTCTCCCATGCATATGTTTACAATATCAATGCATGTATTATAATTTAAATCAACAATAAAGTCAATAAACTTCTAATGTGGGACTAACAACTCATGCACAATAGAATATCTTTTTATCCACCTCTTTATTCCATTCACATTTCCAACAATGAACTCCCTAGAAATAGGACCTAGTCGACTTGCAAATCTTTATCAATTCCATTGCGCCTTGCTTGTCACCTGTAATATAGTAATGCATTTGAACTTGCAAGAGTTAGAGAAACCTTTTTCTCTTGAATTTTTACACTAACAGTGTCACGCCCCAGAGGAGTCCCTGTCCGAGAAAATTTCGGCAACATCTCCCCTGTACGGTGGACAATCTGAAACTTTTCTACATCTCACAAACACCTCAGCCACAGGCGGCTGGAATAATAACAACAAAATAAAACATCACCACGCAGTTATATATAATCTATTCAGCCTCTGGCTATCACAACCACGCAATTAAGATAATTTAACAGTAAAATAATACTCTGACTCGAAATCCACCCTACTCCACTACACTCGTAAAGCTCAATCCGACGAACTCACCTCTTCTGCCATCTAGGCAGGCATGTAGTAGAATAAAATCCAAATCCAAATCCATCGCAATAATAAAATCCATACAATATCCATAAGCAGAATAATCCAAAACATATCATGTTCAAAACAGTCTAGAACAGAAAAGAAACCAAAGAAAACCAAACATATCCTCGAGGTCTGCAGGGACCAGCACTACGTGCAGTGAGGACTAGCGACTGGAACTCCCTCCTGACAGCATCAACCTGAAAATAACAACAATGGAGGCGGGGTGAGTCCAACACTCAGCAGGTACAATTGATATGCAAAGTAAAGAAACAACACCTAGCACTAATCATGCGTACAGTCTCCTGATAAGAAAGATAAAAATGCATCTGAAGTAAACAGGAGAATACTGTACTAACCAGGTCCTGAGTATAAGGTCAAACAGTCCGAGGGATAAGGAAATCCTGTATGCATGTCAAACATAGGTATCCAAACAATATGCAGCATATAAATGCAGCAAACACAAACACAAACAATAAATGCATCATGCATATGATGCCAATGATGCGTCCTGGTCACCCCTGACGCCAGTCGATCATCTCACACACAATAGTGAGGCCGAGTGGGTAGGGCTGTGACAACCGTGCACTCTGTCGTCACTACTCCTGATGAGTGACCGAGTGGACGGGATGCTGTCGGAGTACACCTATCCTCCTACCCCAAATCATAGATGGGGGAGCGCAATGCTCTCAACTCCCGGTACACGATGACGGGGAGGAATCCCTGCCGGATAACACGTTGTGTCACACTACCCATGAGCGGACCAACGGTGCCTAACAGAGTCCCTGCTGCAACACACTCTGCCTGAATCGACCACTAACCCATGAGTGGTGGTGTGTGCAGATCCATGTAACTGGCGATGTGCTCAACAATAATGGAGCGGACTATCGCACAGCATGCAATCATGCAAATGGTGCATGGCAATAACCATAAAAACATCCTGACCTAATCCATATATATAGAAAAGTGCACCCTAGGTCAACGAATCATATCGAATCAAAGGTACACAGAAGGTATAAAAACCTAGGTCCTGAACATGGTGAAGCATGGTATATCACTACCCCCTATAAGCATGTATAAACAGGTAAACTATACATGAGATGCAAACCAATCAATCAATCAAGCATGTACCAAGATTTGGGTAGTGATTAACCGAAAGAAATAAAGGACATAATTAATGCAACATGTTAATTTCATTACTAAGCATATCAAAGACAAAAAGTCAAAAGTACCCGCCTCCAATAGGAATGTCTAAATATGATCCAAATACGACGTCGAGATGCTCGTCTCGCGTCAAGGTCCTGTAATACCAATAGATATACTTTTATTTAGCTACATTCATAAAAATAGCTAAATAAAATCTAAAAAAACTAATTTAGGGAAAAACCCTAATCACATAACCTCAATTACCTAATTAAATCTAATAGTTAACTAGGGTTAGTAACTTAATCCCCAATTAACTCATTAGATTAGAAATCCAAACTTAATTCCACTACACAAATAGATTTAAAGGTAAACCTAAAACTAATTCTAGTAACAAATTCTTTCTTTTTCTTCACAGTACACATTCTTACCTTTGCTCTTGATCTAAAACCCCTGGCAATGTTTGTTTGAGTGCTACCAGCACGAAACACCACTAGAACCAAGATCACTTCCAACAAATCCTCACTGGTTAGGATCAGAAGAAGAGATCAAGCAGTGACGATTACAAATCAAAGAATATACCTCGATCAAGCTGCTGTTCTACTGCTGACTGGATGCTACCAGAACCCCATAGAACACAGAACTTCACCTCACCACCATGCCTTCTAGCCTCTACCCGATAGCTCAAGAACACATCCTCCTCTTCAACTGAATCCCCACAGAACAGAACTTCACTCTTCTTCTCCAATCCCGTGGCCTCAATCCTCAACACCCTAGGGCATCTACAAGCCGACGGTCGGATTGGCAGCGGCGCTGTGCAAAGGCTAGGGCACAGGGGAGGTCGGCGGTGGCAGAGTCGCCGGCGGCTAGGGCTTCGGCAGCAGAGGGATTAAGGCCTCAGCGGCGGCTGTTGCGGCGCCGATTAAGGCAGGGAGAGGAGAAACGGCAGAAGGAAACTCGGCAAGGGCATGGGGTGGCCGGCACAGAGGAGGCGGCCGGCGCTCGGAAGAGAGAAACCATCGGCCGGCGGTTAGGGCAGAGAGGAGGAGAAGGCTCGGGCGGCGTCGGGGAGAAAAGAGAGAACGGCGAGAATGAGAGGAAATAAAAGAAAATAAGATAATAAATAAGAAAAGGAAAAAGAGATAAATAAATAAATCTTTCCTCTCTTAAATGGGTAGCCCAAACAAGCTTTCTCGGGGCCCCGTTTTTATCCCCGTGAACTCGTCCGTACGAATTCCGAAAAATTCCCGAAAAATGTCCAAAAATTCCGGAAAATTCCTTTATTAATATTCGCCTATTTTCGGTATTTTACAAACAGTCAATTTATCGCAAAATGCAAGCAATGGATGAAAACAGAGGAAATATTGAACAATGGTTTGTGTGTGTATTAGTGAACCCATGATTTGTGTGTATTAGTGATACATTTTTTAGTGTCCTAGCATTCAGCCAAGCATCTCTCCATGCTCTCTCAATAGCATAATAAATTCATGTGATCATAGTTAGTACCTAGGCCATTAAGGGTGTAAACAAGTCAAGCTGCTTGCAAGCTATTTGGGTCTTGGTTCAAAAAAAAAAGTTCATTCAATTAAGTTAATGAGCCAAAATAAAGTTTGATTTTAAGTTCAAAAACATTATCGAGACGAACTCGAGCTTAACAATATTTGGTTTGCGAGCTCGCGAACATGTTCGTTTAGAGGCTTGTGAATGTGTTCATTAACATGCTCGTGAATATAAATATAATAATACCTTAATAATTAATTTTAAAAGATAAACAACACTGTTAACTTGAGCTCGATTTTGTGTCTAATGAGATAGAACTCGAGTTTGTTTTGTTGGATCGAAAAGAATTTAGATATCTCCACAATAG
Source organism: Zingiber officinale (assembly GCF_018446385.1). Taxonomy (NCBI): domain Eukaryota; kingdom Viridiplantae; phylum Streptophyta; class Magnoliopsida; order Zingiberales; family Zingiberaceae; genus Zingiber; species Zingiber officinale. The sequence goes on along the minus strand of NW_024589881.1, from coordinate 516,727 downwards.
CATGATATTGTCCACTTTGGGCCTAGACCCTCATGGCTTTGCTCTTGGGCTCTCCCCAAAAGGCCTCATGCCAATGGAGATATCTTTTCTCTTATAAACCCATGATCTTTTCCATGTGTTTCCAATATGGGACTATGTTTGCAACCTTGCAACCCCAACAATCCCCCCCTCAAACAAAGGACCATAGGCTTCCCACGTCCGATCCTCGACCCACCAGGTCTTCCTGCCCCTCGGTCTACCCGACCTACTAGGACTTCCTGCCCCTCGGTCTACCCGACTTACTAGGACTTCCTTGCCTAGCCGTAACTAGGACTTCCTGCCCCTCGGTCCACCCGACCTACTAGGACTTTCCTTGCCTAGCCGCAACTAGGACTTCCTGCCTGGTTTCTGGTCCTCTTGATCCGAACATAGGAGCCCCCACTTTCTTTGTTCGAGGTCAATATTGTACTCACATGGTTCAATCAGACCATAGCTCTTGTGCACAGTTGGTGGTTAAACCTTCTGGCAGTCCGGGCTCTGATACCACTTGTTGGATCGAAAAGAATTTAGATATCTCCACAATAGCATGATATTGTCCACTTTGGGCCTAGACCCTCATGGCTTTGCTCTTGGGCTCTCCCCAAAAGGCCTCATGCCAATGGAGATATCTTTTCTCTTATAAACCCATGATCTTTCCCATGTGTTTCCAATATGGGACTATGTTTGCAACCTTGCAACCCCAACATGTTTAACGATCTAAAACTGATCTAGTAACGAGCCGAGCTCGAACTAAGCCCGTTTAACATTTTATAACTGATCATGTCGGGAATCTAAGAACATGGAACTACCGGTGATGTGGCTTGAATGCTGACCACATCTCCATGATTCGAAGTAAAGAGGGGTGATGATCTGTCTTCTATGTTAACCAAGTCGCCCAGAGTCTTCTGGTCAACACTACCTATAGCTAGCGACCGGGTTGTCCCGGTCCCTGGTACCTCGATGCTTGAGGCATGCCCCAAAAATATATAAGCATCCGAATAATAGTAGGATCATGAAATGAATAAAGAATGAGTACGATGATGTACCCTAGCCCCAAGGGGCACCCTCAGGTGGATCGATGAGCTGATCGTAATGCTAGTTGAGTCCTCATGACCTAGAAGAATAAATAAATATCAACCGGATAAATAGCTAGATCTGGTGTCCAGGAGCCAGACATGGCATAAAGCTGAAGGGTAGCATGCAATCTCAATACAACAATGGCTCGCAGACCGAAATATAATAATGGCTTATAGGCTGGCACACAATCGCGGCTCACAGGCCGGCAGGTCGGACGATGTGAAAACCTGGAAGATACTCGGCTATGGTGCAATGCCTTTGCAGTGAAGCCCTTCCAAGTGTACTTAAACTTGTTGGAGTACTTCACGTAGATCGCTAGCATAATGAAGGATATCCAAATTGAAACAAAGGAAGAAAGTGTAGCGCCCTTAAACCCAAGTTCGAAGACATGAACAATCACATAGGCCAAGCCTACATGGATAAGCAGTGATCTCTAGTATTCCTCTGTTGGCAGCAGTGGCTCCACCATGCTCTAGCGGCTGCTACAAGGGGGAGAACGCCGTCGTGCTTACCTAACTACCTCTAAAGCAACTCGAGAAGAAGATGGATACACAATTGCTTGGAGGGGGAGATCGACCGTCGGCCTGGCATATGCGTGGGGCGGTGTCAAAAGGAGGCGGCATTAGTGTCTTCCCCCTTTCTGCCTCTGACGGTGGAGAAAAAATACCCAGCAAAACGCCCTCTCATCTCCCCCTCTTCAATGATGAACAGTGCCTCCTTAAAAACCAAAACCCTTAACATGTAAAAGGACCTCTTTGTCCTTCTCTTCCTCCCTAATTACTCTTGTGTTCTTAAGCTGCGTCTGCATCACAAGTCTCCCCTTCAAGTCTAGTCGAAGGAGGCGTAAGTCAAACTGAATAGATAGTTTGTCGCAAAGGTAAAATCACTCTCGATATCAGAGTCAACTCGCTCATATAATGCCACACGAGCGGTCGCTATAGTAATGGTGTCACACGAGAGATGGTAGCGATGTTGAGCGAACTACAAAAAATAGTACCAAGTCCATAACCGGACAGATGCCGAGCGGGAGACAAAAACATCAAGCGAGCAACGAGTAAAATGATAGTCTATCCAGCAATACGAAGGATGTCGAGTAGGCAACCGAGAAAGTGCTGACCTGGAAATCAATAGGATGCCAATCAAATGAAGACGTTGGGCGAGTGATGTCGAACGCGCAACTGCGAAGATGTCGACTAATGGATCAGGAGAATCCTAACCTAGCCATTGAAAAATGTCGACTGGATGATCGTAAAATGCCAACCGGGCGACCACGAGGATGTCAGATGATATAAGCGAGTGGCTAAGCGGACGGTCATGCAATTAGGATCAGGTAACTACTAAAGTGTTGACCGAGCGATCGAGAGAATATCGGCTAATTGATAGTAAAAATGCTGACCAGGCCATCTAAAGCATGTCAAGCGTTTGACCGAGTAGTTCAAGTGTGTGGCCGAGCGATACCAGTCGGACGACCATGCAAGTGCTAACCGAGCGACCTAGAGAATGTCGACCGGGCAATCATAAAATGCTGACCTGGCAATCGAGTAATGCTAAACGCGACACTGCCGAGTGGGAGAGGATCGCAAGAGTGACAAGCACGACATCGATGTCCCTAGTGGGTGTGAGGCTCGTGCAATTTAAGGACATGGAACCTGAGGGATACCCTGGTCGAAAACTAGTGAAGATACTCATCCAAGACTGGTGGCGATAATCTGGTCTGAGACTAGTGGAGATACTCTTCTTCGATAGCATTAGAGATAGCTCGATCCCGAATGGGGGAAATATATGCTTTGATAAGCGGGTCCGCGCCCAGTGGAGTCTTCTCGACCACAAATGGGGGAGATAAGAAATCTGATATGTTGGTCTGTGACTAGTGAAGACTGCTTGACCCTGAACGAGGGAGATAAGAAATCTGATAGGCTGGTTCATGATCAGTGAAGATCACTCGACCCCGAACGGAGGAGATAAGAGATTTAATATGTTGGTCCGTGACCAGTAAAAATCGCTCGACCTCGAACGGAGAAGATAAGAAATCTGATATGCTGGTCCGTGACCAGTGAAGACCGCTTGACCCCGAACGGGGGAGATAAGAGATCTAATATGTTGATCCGTGACCAGTGAAGATCGCTCGACCTCGAACGGGGGAGATAAGAAATCTGATATACTGGTTCGTGACCATTGAAGACCGCTTGACCCCGAACGGGGGAGATAAGAGATCAAATATGCTAGTCTGTGACCAGTGAAAACCGTTTGACCCGGAATGGGGGAGATAAGAAATTTGATATGCTTGTCTGTGACCAGTGAAGACGGCCTGCCCCCGAACGGAGGAGATAAGAGATCTAATATGCTGGTCTGTGACCAGTGTGAAGACTGCTCGATCCCGAACAAGGGAGATAAGAGATCTAATATGCTAGTCCGTGACCAGTGAAGACTGCTCTACCCCGAATGAGGGAGATAAGAGATCTAATATCCTGGCCCGTGACCAGGGAAAATTGCTTGACCCCGAACGGGGGAGATAAGAAATATGATATGCTGGTCCATGACCAGTGAAGATCGCTCGACCCCGAACGGGGGAGATAAAAGATCTAATATGCTGGTTCATGACTAGTGTGAAGACTGGTCGATCCCGAACGGGGGAGATAAGAGATCTAATATGTTGGTCCGTGATCAGTGAAGACTGCTCGACTCTGAACGAGGGAGATAAGAAATCTGATATGATTGTCCGTGACTAGTGAAGACCGCTCGACCCCGAACGGGGGAGATAAGAGATCTAATATACTGGTTCGTGACCAATGAAGACCGCTTGCCCCCGAATGGGGGAGATAAGAAATATGATATGCTGATTTATGACCAGTGAAGACTGCTCGACCCCGAACGGGAGAGATAAGAAATATTATATACTGGTATGTGACCAGTGAAAACCGCTCGACCCCGAACGAGGGAGATAAGAGATCTAATATGCTGGTCCGTGACCAGTGTGAAGATCGCTCGATGCCAAATCGAGGAGATAAGAGATCTAATATGCTGGTCCATGACCAGTGAAGATCGCTCGACCCCGAATGGGGGAAATAAGAAATATGATATGCAGGTCCGTGACCAGTGAAGACCACTCGAACCTGAACGGGCGAGATAAGAGATCTAATATGGTGGTCCTTGACCAGTGAAGACCACTCGACCGTGATCGGGTGAGATAAGAAATCTGATATGCTGGTCCGTGACCAGTGAAGACCACTCGACTGTTGGCGTAGATAGGGGTTTATACTCACTGCTCGACTGTTGGCGTAGACAGGGGTTTATAATCGCCGCTCGACTGTTGGCATAGATAGGGATTTATAATCACCGTTTGACTATTGGCGTAGATAAGGGTTTATAGTCGCCGCTCGATTTTTAGAGCCCATGGCTCTAATATAACTTAAACCCAACCGATCGGCATGAGAGTCTCTGGCTCGAGGGTTTATAGTCATCGTTCGACTTCTAGAGCCTGTGGCTCTAATATAACTCAAACCTGGCAGATCGGCACGGGGGTATTCGACATTGAGCCCTTGGATCTAATATAACTAAAACTCGGCCAATTGGCACGAGGGTCTTCGACATTGAACCCGTGGCTCTAATATAATTTAAAACTCAGCTGATCGGCATGGGAGTCTCTGATCGGGGAACCGTGGCAGATCCTATGACCGAGAGAAAAATTATAACGAAAAAACTGACATGCCGACCAACGGAGGATCTGACTCAATTCCTCGACTCCTGAATACCCATGGAGTGAGGAGAATATGATATGTTCATCGAAACCCATCGGGGTCATGAGGATGGTAGAGTTTTCCGACGTCGTCCATCTTCACGTTCCAAATCAGGTGAAGTTCCCACAGACGACGCCAAAATGATTCTATCGGGAATCTGAGAAGACGAAACTACTAGTGATGTGGCTTGAATGCTGACTGCATCTCCATCACCCGAAGTGAAGAGGGGTGATGATTTGTCTTCTATGTTGACCAAGTCGTCCAGAGTCCTCTGGTCAATGCTATCTGTAGCCAGCGACCGGGTTGTCTTGGTCCCTAGTACCTCGATGCTCGCCCAAAAATATATAAGCAGCCAAATAATAGTAGGATCATGAAATGAATAAAGAATGAGTACGACGACGTACCTTGGCCCCGGGGTGGGGGGGTGGCCTCAGGTGGATCGATGAGCTGGTCATACACTAGTCGACTCCTCATGACCAAGAAGAATAGATAAATATCATCCGGATGAGTAGCTAGATCTGGTGGCCCAGAGCTAGACATGGCAAGGGTGGCGCCGACGAGGTGGCAAGGGTGCCGCTGGTGAGGTGGAGATCGGCCAGATGGCCGGCGAGGTGGAGATCCGGTGATTGCGCCCCAGGAGTTAACGGAGACGAGGGTGATGGCATAGTAGGAGACATTGGTCAGTATCATAGGGAAGGCGAAGCAGAGTTGCGTGGTGGCCTCCTCCTCATCTATCAGCGCCACCATTGCCCACCTCCACCATGCTCCTCCTCCTTTCATCTCTGCCGGTAATAGTGGTTCCGCCGTGCTCTAGCGGCTACTGCAATGGGGAGAACACCACTATGCTTACCTAACTACCTCCAAAGCAACTCGAAAAGAAGACAGATACACAATTGCTTGGAGGGGGAGATTGACCATCGGCCCGGCATACGCGTGGGGCGGTGTCAAAAGGAGGCGGCGTGAGTGCCTTCCCCCTTTCTGCCTCCGACGGCAGAGAAAAAATACCCAGCAAAATGCCCTCTCATCTCCGCTTTTCAATGATGAACAGTTCATTTTTAAAAACCAAAACCCTTAACATGTAAAAGGATCTCTTTGCCCTTCTCTTCCTCCCTAATTACTATGGTGTCCTTAAGCTACGTCTACATCAATAACCAACTATTTTTGAACCGATCTTGAGCCATTTGCGAATTATTTAACTTCATTACGAACCAAGTTTGAACTTAAGAATTAAAACTTAAATCGAGCTGAGCTCAAGCAAACGAAAAACCTATTGAATCGAACTCGAACCTCTTACCGTCCCACTTAATTTGATTAAGGCTATCATCAAATGACTAATAAATAATATACAATTGAAAGCATCTGAAAAACGCATTGGAATAGTTCTACCGCAAGATCGTCCACTTGATTAGTTTAAAATGTCTCAACCTATTTGAGACATATTTAGTTATTTTGCTTTGCGGCTCACCTAGATCGGCCAAGTAAAAAATGCCCGGTATTTGGTTCCTTTTGACAGCTGAATCCTTCGCAATAAATGATCGGCAGGTTCGGAGGCTGTCCTGCCATGGGAGCATATCATTCTATTTTTTTAATTGACATTATATATTTAATTTAGATCGATTAATTTTAAAATAATCAATTTAATTTTATGAAATTTTTTTATTGATCATTAGTATCAATAACAAGAGAAGAAATTATGTTTTGCTTACGATGAATGTTCTCGTGGCAGATTGGTGAGGATATGGATGAGTATCAGTTTGATGCGGAACCTTTGAAGGCTGACTTTAAAGCTAACTATATCAAGCTCTCGGTTTGTCAAGATCTGGGGCGGAGTCCATTGAAAACTACGTAATTGTGCATCGATTATAATTACTAGTATAAATTAATTAATTGTCCCAGGTAGACCCGACCCCGGGCCGGGTCTGGCCCGGACCCGGCCCGGGCCCGTAACCGGGTCAACGGGCCGGTTGCCCGTTGACCCGGTTCGCCGGGTCGAACCGGAACCGGCCCGGCAAGTTGCCGGGCCGGTTCCGGTTCATTGGATGTAAAACCGGCGAACTGCCGGTTAACCGGCGGGTTGAACCGGCAGTTCAGTCGCAAATTTTTTTTTTTTTAAACGGCTTGAACCGTCAGTTAACCAGCGGTTCATAGCCGTTGGAACCGCCAGTTAACCAGCGGTTCGTAGCCGTTGGGAGGATTTTTTGGGTATTTTTTTTCAACGGTTAGGATCATTTGACCATTTTTTGATCAATGGCTATGATTTAGTGTCCGTTACCATCAAAACTCTATAAATAGAGAGCTCATTTCATCATTTTTCACACACATCTTCTCTACTCTTAATCTCATTTTCGTATTCTCTAATCTCTACGCGCTTTCCTTTTCAATTACAATGGAAGGAGGCCGCGGAGGTGCATCATCTCGAGCTCGGAAGGGAAAGCAAATAATGAATCCGCAGGAGGAGGACCCCAACATTCAATCTACCGATGATGAGATCGAGCATATTCCGAATCCGACACCCGAAACACAAGGAAGTACCGATGCAATTACTTCTAAGGTTCGGGAACTTCCTCCTCTAAAGTCTTCTATTTTTACTAAACATTTTGAGAAGGTCACTCTTCCGTCGGGAGAAATGCGTGCAAAATGTAAGCACTGCAATGCTTCCTACAAATTCCAAGACGGCGGCGGCTATGGGTCGTTGAAACGACATGTAGAAACGAAGCACCCGACGGAATATGGACTCGATCGTTCTCAAACACAATTATCAAGATTTTCTTCAACTAGCGGTAGTACCGATTCCGGTTTATTTTTATATTCGGATAATAAATTAAGAGAATCATTAGCTAAATTTGTTTCCGTAGAACATCTTTCTTTTAGTTTTGGATCTAAATGCACATTTGAAGATTTTTGTAAAGAATCTCTTAATCCATGTGCTAAACGTGTTCCTAGGACTACACTTACTCGTACAATTAAAAAATTAGTAAAACAAGGAAAAAAGAATTTAATTGATGAATTTAGTAAATTAGATAATAAAGTTTCTTTATGTTCCGATATTTGGAGTGATCATTGGCAAACACATTCGTATATGGGTGTGACTTGCCATTGGATCGATAACTCTTGGAATCTCCAAAAAGATTATTAGCTTATAGAGTTTTTGATGAATCACATAATGCTCATAATATCGCACAATTATTATGTTTAATTTTAGAAGAATATGGTTTAACTCATAAAATATTTTCAATATCATTAGATAATGCTAGTTCTAATACCGCTTGTATAGATGATCTAAAATTTGTTTGTCAACCTATTATTGGAGGTTTATTTTTTCATATTCGTTGTGTATGCCATGTTTTAAATTTATGTGTTCAAGATGGTTTAAAAATTTTAGAAAGTTATATTAAACCAATTAAAATTGCAATTTCTTATTTATGGTCTCATCCATCTATAATGAAACAATGGGGTAGGTTTTGTAAAATTAATGGAATGAGACCTAAAAATTTTCACGTGATGTACCAACACGTTGGAATTCACCTAAACCAAACGCCCCCTCATTTTAATATAAAAAATTATTATATTTATTTTTAGCACAAAATACTAATACTAATATATATCTATTTTCACAGCAATTGAATATTTATAGTAATATTTGTGAAATTTTCAAAGTATTTAACGATGCAATCGAATAACTTTTCGGTGTTTATTATACCATTACTCATTTAATTTTTTTTTTTTTTAAATCTAGTATAGTAGTAGTTTTAAATGAACATATTAATAATTAATCTTTATCTTCTTGCATATTAGCTATGAAAACTAAATGGGAAAATTATTTTTATATTATTCCTGAAATTTATTTAATTGTACTTGTTTTAAATTCTAGATTTAAAGTAGAAGTTTTACAAGAAATGTTAACTTTGTATTATGACGCTTTAATTACAATTAAAGATTCTTCTCTTGATCTAATTAATATTATATATAATATTAAAATTTATTTATATGATATTTATAATCAATATTATGTAAAATATGGAATACAACCTAATATTTCTGAAACACAACAGACTACTATAGTAATTTAAAACTTACAAAAACACAACTTTTATTAAAAAAACGAACGAAACATCCACGAGGATCCTCAAGTTCCACGCAAAAATTTGAGAATTATTTTACGACTTCTTTAGAATTTAGTGAAGCAGATAGCGAAAACTTGATATCTTAAAGTGGTGGTCACAGAAGGCTCAAAGCTTTCCCGTTCTCTCCGTGATCGCAAAAGAAATTTTAGCTTGTCCAGGTCAATTGTTGCTGTGGAGCAGACGTTCAGTGCCGCGGCAACATATTAGATGAACGACGATCAACTTTGTCTCTCGACTCATTGGAAGCCCAAGCATTATCGGACGATTGGACCAGAGCGGAGAAAAGAATCCAAGGAATGCAACTTTCAGATGACGAAGTTGAAGATTTTGATACTGAAGGAACAAATACGACAGGAACAGGAAATGGAAGTGAATGAAAATGTAAAAGGATAAAAATGTAAAAGAACTACGTGGGCTTTGATTCCCCTAAAGGGATACGTAGGCAACTTAAATAAGTGCAAGCCCTTTTTTTAATAAATTTTAATTTCTAATTTTTAATGTTTAATGTTTAATTTTTAATTTTTAATTTTTATTAACATATTAATCTTGAACCGCGACGAACCGTGAACCGAACCGTGAACCGGCGGTTCTGAACCGTGAACCGTAACCGTCTTGGGCGGTTAAGGTTAAGGGTCGACCTGCCTGGAACCGTCGAACCGGCGGTTCCGAACCGTCGAACCGGCGGTTCCGAACCGTCGAACCGGCGGTTCCGAACCGTCGAACCGTCGGTTCCGAACCGTGGTCAGGTCTAGTCCCAGGACATAGTACAGACGTTGGACACATAATATTTCTGATGTAATAGTCAAAGAACGATTTTTAAGAATTAACGATTTGGAGTTTACCCAATCATATACCTAGTACTTATGTACTTACATGTACCTCTTTCCATATCCATGAAAATGACATTAGAGGTCGTTAATATAATAGATCTACATTAATATAAATTAATTAATTTAAAAATATATATTATTTTACAACATATATAATAAAAATATTTAATATTTAATACGTTCAAAAGCATAGAAAAAATACCTTCAAATTGTGCTTTTTAATTTTTCTTAGAAAATCAAATTTATTAATTATTATCTTGTTATCAATTTTTTTTAACTAACTCTTATTCAAGGTAGGTGATCATGAAATCTGATAAAAATTCTTCTTCATCTTGTTACAAAGAATTAGTTTAATAAATTTCATGATTAAAAATGTTTGTTCCATTATTACTGTAGAAACGAAAAGTGTTAAAGAAAAGGATAAATCAATATGTTAATTAAATAAATATATTAGATTCAAGATATAAAGTAAAAGATATAGTTATAATTCTCAAATATATTAACTAATGAATTATTTCCTAAAATTCATAATCATAAATTTTTAGGCTAAATGCCTCCTCCTACTCGAGCTTTCCTTTTCCTTTATCTGTAATATAAGGAAATGTAAATCTATAAGCGAATGCTTAGTAAGTACCATCTACTCACAAAACAAGCATTCAAAAGGGAAACATTCATTTTCAAAATTGCTTGGGGAAAACACAAACAGTGGAAACATGCTTTTCAAACTGTTTGGGGAAAACACAAACATGAACTTGACAGTAATTCACGCTAAAACGCATAATTCACAGATAAAATCCCAAAAATCCGGAATGGCTATCAAGTAACGTAACATACTCTGATACCAAATAAATTGGTATCAGATAAACTCAAAAATCCGGAACAGGTATCGCAAACCTACTCTGATACCAAATAAATTGGTATTAGATAAAATCTCAAAAATCTAGAATGCCTAGCAAGTATTGTAACCTGCTCTGATACCAAATAAATTGTCACACCCCAGGTAGTCCCTGCCAGAAGAAATTTCGGCAGCATCTCCCCTGTATGGGTGAGAATATGAATCCAGAATACATATATCCATACATATCTATCAACTAATCCAGTATAGAGGGAAGCACAATAAATACCTCTATCTCTATGAACACAGATAAACATAGCCAGAAAGAAAAGCATGCCAGACTAATATATAGCAGCTAACAGTAGAATCATGTATCAGGTATCAACTAAACTAAACCCAGGGAAAGTGCTAAACTACCAATCACTAGTAATTATATATAAACTATACATATCATAAGACAATATCGAAAAGAAAAGTCAAAGAGTGTAACACCCACGAATTTCTTAAGCTGTATATGAAAATGTTCTCTTGTAGAATAAAAAGGGAGATAGCAGGAGCAATATTTTGTGTGTGTATGTGACGGAACAGTGGAAGAAGATTGGAAACTTGTTATTTTATGGAACATGTCAAAACTTGGTGTTTAAGTAATTTCTTCTTTTCGCTCTATATGAATACTATCACTAATTTCCTAGGATGAAGTTGTTAGTTTGATAGTATAAGAGGGGTGAAGAGGGGAGCTCTAGGGTCTCCCCAAAGGGGAGAGCAAACCCTTTTGTAGAGTAGGGTGTGACCTCTACACGGGCCGTGTCATGGCTGTGTGGATTCACATGCCCCCTACTTCCTTCTCTCGGCCAAGGTGACACAGTCGTGCACCTCTTCCTCTCGGCCAAGGGGACACGACCGTATGGATTCACACAGTCGTGCACCTCTTCCTCTTGTCCAAGGGGACACGGCCGTGTGAATTTAAACGACCGTGCACCTCTTCCTCTTGGCCAAGGGGACACGGCCGTGTGGATTCACACAGCTGTGCACCTCCTCCTCTCGACCAAGGGGACACGACCGTGAGAATTCACACGGTCGTGCAGCTCTACTTGGCTCCAAGTCATGTCCTATCAGTTGAAACAAGTTAGAGTAGATCTATGGACTGAGTAGTACATAATGTGTAAGAATGCCAAAATTTAGATATAGAAAGGGTAACATCTGTCCTGATAGGTAAGGGTGTGAAGGGCGGGCGTTACAAAACAACTCATATTTACCTTCATTTGTCACATAACTCGCCTTCTTTTGTCACATAACTTTATTTATGAGCTTCCTTAGTTAACTTATATTTCAACACCACTTGCAACACTTCTAATTGGCCACATAGTGTCCTTTTTTTGGACCGACACACTTTACGCATATCTTAGAAGCCAAACTAGATTTGTGAGCTTCCTTAAATATATATTTGGCATAAAGAATGGTTTTTCTTTAGGTTAACCATCTTAAGCATGGATATACATCAATCTACACAAATATCCTTAGCCTCTCCAATAGTTCTCACTTTGGCGATAATATTGGCTTGACTAAGTTGCAAGTGCAAAGAAAGATACAGGAAAACTGCTGAAAACATAATGTGCGTAAATTATATATGTTTTAAAGTATTCTTTAACGCACATCTACTTATATTTCATGTATATAATCTATGTTTATTGCACCCTATTTTATTATTATATCATACTTTCATTCTAATTGTTCAAAGATCTACTCTTTACATATTTTTATTGATATGACATATTTCAGAACAAAAATGGAGTAAAAAACCTTAAAACGTGAAGTCGGACGAAGGAGCATGCTCAAAATATACATCAAGAAAAAGGCTTTCAAAAGACCTTCAAATTGGAGATTTAATCAAGAAATATGCTCTAGTCATGTTCCATGACACGTGCATGATCCTACAGAAACATTTGACGGAAAAATAAGCTTAAATAGAGTCTAAAGCCTCCAAAAGGTCCGGGTAGTGCCTATGAGACACGACCATGTGACAATCAAGTTTTTCTCAAGCTCTGGTCATGCCTCTTAGGCACAACTATGTTTGAAAACGAGCGCAATCATGTGGAATTTTCTACACTTTAGACTAAAATTAAAAAGGATATAACTTTTTGTTTGGTTGGAGTTGCAACTGTTCCAGATACCAAAATATAGATAACTTCAAGATCTATAACTTTTCTGAAGATTTCAATCAAAGAAAATCATGTCTAGATGGTATAAAAGATGTTCCCATGAGACACAGTCATGTCAGGGTCATGTTTATTCACAGGGCTATAAGACACGGGTATGTGAAATCACACGGTCGTGCCTCCCATTCAGAGCCTATTCATAGAGAGGTCGTGTGAAATCACATGGTCGTGCCTCCCATTCAGAGCCTATTCATAGAGAGGTCGTGTGAAATCACATGGTCGTGCCTCCCATTCAGAGCCTATTCATAGAGAGGCCATGTAAAATCACATGACCGTGCTCATTTGGCAAAACCACTTAAAGCCCCGGCCATGCCAAAAGGCACGGCCGTGACACAACCCAGGCAGGGGTGGTGCCTAGTGCTATAAAAGGGGATTTTCTCCCCTTTTCACTTATCTTTGGCTTAGAACTCCTCTCCCATTCCTTGGGGAAGAGTTCTCCCCCTTGGGGAAGGGTTCTCCCCCTTGGGGGAGCCCTAGATCTTTCATCTTCACCAATTCGTCCACCTCCAGAGTAAGAAGTCCAACCAAGAAGATTGACAACGCATAGATAAGCATTCCTCTCTTCTCTATCTTGTGTTTTGGATTATAGGATGCTTAATTTCTCGTCTCTTGTTTTAAATCCTTTGCAATGGAGTATATATCTTGATTTAGGATGTATGAAGTAACTATGATATGATGTGATGTATGAACTATGTATTTAGATATTTTCTTATTCGATGAAGTGTTTATGTTATGTTCTATCTGTTTGATGAAATATGTGAATAGTGTAAACATGTAGATGCGTAATGATTGTTCACCCCATAGAAGGGATACTCTAGATAGTATGACCAGAGAGCCCTGGTGACAATAGGATCCTTTTAATCGGACATCTAGAGTATCGCCTTGAAAGGGAGGACAATTCTCCATACAGAAGCATCTAATTAGGCTTAATGGTTTACCTCTAATCTTATGTTAATAAGTGTCCTGTGTAATCTAGTGATTGTGTGACCGGGGGTGCCTTAGTGACAATGGTATCCCTTTAACCGGACCTGCTAAGTTACATTTTCTACTTAGTGACATTGGATACCAATAGGGATAGCATTCTGACATGACCATCACGGGGTAGTGTCGGTATTTAGTGAGACTTTCTACATGTGCATAAGAATGGAGGTAAGGAGATGAACAATGCATAGGGACATTAACTAGCATCATAGTGAAATCAAACTCCTAGAATCTTTCCCCCAACCAACTCTCTCTCTTTGTTCACTTGCACTCACACTCTTTCCCTCTCATTTCTCTCTCTTTTATTTTCTCTCTCTTCTCTCAATCTCCCTATTTTAAGCGCTCATGAACAACCCTTCAATTGTCTAGATAACTTACCATATGAAGTTAACTAGTTCATAATCAACAGTCTTTGTAGGATCGATATTTTATTACTTAACGACAATCGTGCACTTGCAAATTGTACACATCAAAATGCAGCTGAACAAATATTAGTTGACTAATATCAAATATCATTCCACTGATACCATGAATAGTCGACTACATAATGACATTAATCGACTGATACTGTGAATAGTCATTAATTTATATCTATAGTCAACTACTTCAAAGCAGTCGAGTCTTTCAGTCGAATCAGAAAGTTTTTATGCCTAAGTTATTGAGCACCAGTCGACTGATGATAATTAGTTGAGTGCTCTAGTAGAATCATAAACCTTCTATTAATGATTTTGGGCACATTAGTCGACTAAGACTTGATAGCAGTCGAATTAGTAAAATACTTTCATCAAATTTTTATTAGTGAGGGAGAATGTAAAATACCATAACAAAATAATAATAAAATAATAAGGTTTAATAGAAGAATAACCATAAGAGAATTTTTGAAAATTTTTAGAAATTTTATGGGATATTTTGGAGCTCGTATGACGAGTTTAAGGGGATGAATTTATAGGCTTGGGAAAAGCTTGTTTGGAATAACCATTTAGTGGGAATTGATTGAGGTATATACTTAGGTTTTGATTTTTCCTAAACATAAGTTCAAATTTTATTAAAAAAAAACTAAAACCATTGTCGTGCCCTAGCCTTCCTCTCGCCCGATCCCCTCCTCCTCCTTCTCCCCTCTCGTGATGTCGAGCCACCACCGCCTCTCCCGAGCTATTCACCTCCCCAACTCGACGACGCCGCCTCGCAACGCCTCGTCTCCCACGAGTACAAAACCCCTCGACCAAGGAAAGCCTCGAGCCTTCTCTTCCTCGTGCAGATCCCCTCTTCTCTCCCGTCTCTGTCCGTGCACCGTCGACCTCGACGCTAAAGTCCACGATCGGCCAGCCACTACCAGTGAAGCCTTCTGTTGAAACCCCAAGGTTGTTTTGGTGTGATTAACAAGTTAAGTTAGGTCCTGTGTGTTTTTAACATTGTCTCTAAGTGTGCAGGAACTTAGGAGCACAGGTAGTCAAGCGGAAGACATAGCTAGCGAGAAGTGTTGGAGTGTATACTAAAAGCCTAGCTTTTGTATAAACATTTATAAGAATTACATTGGTCAAGTGTCTACATTTATATACCAAATGTAGATGTTCAATTAATTTATATTGTAGATAACATAGTATGTGGTGTCACACACAGAAGATCGTGTTATCGGTTCTTTATAAATTATAAATAGTAGCTCACGACAAAGATGGAAAGGAACAAACCATTGGTAGGTTATAGTGTAATTAGGAATTGGTTTATCTTAACTATATAATTACACTAGTACACTTAGAGTGTATTGAGTAGGACCATTAGAGGTCGTTTCTTTTATACTGACTTTATAAAGGAACAAAGACCTCAGTTATTATGGAAGTGTGTGCTCTTAATCCTAATATAATAACAAGCACATATATTTGATATTTATTTCTTTAATTTATCAATGGGTGAGATTTAGTTCGATAAATCAATAAGCCCAATAAGTTGGGAAATGATATCACTTATAGTGTGTGTTGTTGATTATAGAAGGAAACTGTGTCCTAGTGATCTAGGTTGATAATGTCCCCAAGAGGAGCTCATAAGGATTGTCATGTTAAACCCTGCAGGTGGACTTAGTCCGACATGACGATAAGGTTGAGTGGTACTACTCTTGGACTAAGATATTAATTAAATGAGTTGTCAGTAACTCACTTAATTAGTGGACATTCGACATCTTAAACACAGGGAGACTAACACACTCATAATAAGGAGCCCAAAATATAATTTGGGATTGGTGCGGTAGTTCAATAATAGTTCTTTAGTGGAATGAATTATTATTGATGAAATTAAGTTATGTGTTCGGGGCGAACACGGGATGCTTAATTTCATCGGGAGATCAAAACCAATTCCTCCTCTCGGTCCCTATCGTAGCCTCTTGTATATAGAGATTTAACCTACCACATACCCACCTTCTTACCCATCCTAATGGGGTCGGCCAAGACCAAGTGGATGAGCCAAGTTGGTAGCCGGCCAAAGCTTGGGTCCCAAGCTTAGGTGGCCGGCCACTAGAAAATTTAAAGGAATTTTTATTAAAATTATTTCTTATGTGGATATCATGGTTTTAAAAGAGAGTTTGAAATTTAAATCTTTCCTTTTATAGCTTTCTACAAAAGATTAAGAAAAGATTTGAAATCTTTCCTTATTTGTAGATTGAAAGGTAGATTTTAATTTTAAGAAAACTTTCCTTTTTAACCATGTTCATGATTTAAAAGAGAGTTTAAAAATTAAATATCTCTTTTATAAGTTTCTACCAAAGATTAAGAAAAGATTTGATCTCTTTCCTTATTTGTAGATTGAAAGGAGATTTTAATTTTAGAGATAACTTTCCTTTTAAAAATTATCCACATGTTTAAAAGAAAGATTTTAATTTATAAAATTTCCTTTTTATAACCCACCATGAAGGGAAAAATTATTGGAGAAATTTTTTATAAATTTCTGGAAACAAATTAGGAAGTTTTAATTCTTGTTCTAATTAAAACTTTCCTTGATTTGGGGCTTGAGGTGGCCGGCCATTGTTATTAAGAAAAGAAAATTATTTTTAATTAAATAATTTGTCTTTTTCATGGAAAAAGAATTAAGGAAGTTTTTTTTTAATTTCCTTATTTGCCAAGACCAAGGATTATAAAAGAGGGGGCAGAGGTGCCTTCATGGCTAACGACTCTATTCTTTTCTTCCTCTCTTTTTCTTTTCTCTTCCTCCTTTGTGGCTGGCGGCATCAACTTAAGGGAAGTCCATGGTGGCCGTTCTAGCTAGGAGAAGAAGGAGAAAAAGAAGTATTTCGTTTCTAGCATCCCTTGGAGCTTGGTGGTGGTGACCGGATCTTTACTTCTCATGGAGAATTAATGGTGGCCGAATCTATCTTGGAGAAGAAGGAGCTTGGTGGTTCTCGTCTCGGAAGATCGTTGCCCACACAACGTCCGAGATAAGAAGAGGAATACGGTAGAAGATCAAGAGGTTATTTTTGCTTACAAAGAAAGGTATAACTAGTAATTGTTTTCCGCATCATACTAGTTTTCTTTGTATAGTTATTTATGGAAATACCAAACACAAGAGGCATATGATTCTAGAGTTTTCGAAATAGTTTTTTCGAGTTTGTGTTTTCTTCTTTTTCGAATTTGTGATTCGATTGTTCTTTTTTGTTAACCTAGAGTTATTTAAGGAAATAAATATTAGCTTTCCTTAAAAGGCTTTGCCTATGCGGTGGTGGTTGCTTCCATATCCAAGAAGGCCATGTGCCTTGCCATGCAATCCTGGAAGCCAATTTTGGAAATTAATATTTATGAAATTAATAACTTAGGTAGATTTGAATCAATAGTGTTAAGTTCCGCTTGCGATTCAAATCTAAATAATTAAGAACAGATAAGTTAAATTTGGAATCAATGATGTTAAGTTCTGTCTGCGATTCCTAATTTAACTTCTAAAGAACACAATAGGTTATTTAAGGAAAGGTTCGACACTTGTACAAAATTTTTGTACAGTGGAACCGGTACGATTTTCCTAGGACTAACCAACAATTGGTATCAGAGCCAGGTTTTGCCTCTGTGTGTTTGGTTTTCAAATAGGTTATACACATGTCATACATAATTTAGGCAGGATAATAGTAGGATGTGCTAACTTTGTGGTTGCAGGCTCCAACTATTATGGCTTATAGATGTTGTGTGTGATTGGACCCTTGGACATGTCAAGGGCATTATTTTTGTGTGTGCATGATTGTATGTAATTAAATACAGCAGGAGCTGTATTAGTTATTAGCTTTTTACATTTTTGTTCGATCTAGAATACATGTACATTCCTTTATGGAATATAGGATCGATGTATGTAAAATTATATATTTATCGCGGATCGGATGCTTGCGAGGCGTGGTACTTTTGGATCATCAGAGGCACAGCGGAATAAGAAGCAAGATTGATGCGACGACTCGACCTGATGGCTGTGGCTAAAGATGGCAGCAGCTAGGGTTGAAGCACACGGAGGACAGTGAGGGAAGAAGCCATAATAGTTGGAAAATTAATTTCCATATTTATTGCTTTATTTACTGTGATGTGTGTGTGCATGTGATGAATGCTAGATTAGGTTAAAATTCCTCACCATAAATAACTAAGTGGGAGAGGGATTAGTATATGAATCTCATGGTCTCCATTACTGGTTTGTAAGTGATGCAACAAGCTTGCGCGTTGGCTCTGAGTGTCTTCCTCCATATCGGATGAGCTTGTTTGCGGATCACTAGATCAAACTTCCATTTAGGATGACTATAGGAAATTAATTAAGAGCGTGTGATCTTTCCCATCGGAAGGGGCACAATCTTATTAATGGACTTAGTGTCAAGTAATGGTATACACTTAGGCACATTTAATAGTATCCTCCCCATCGGAGTCACTGCTATTATTTGTGTGACCAAAGGAAAACCAACTATTAATTTGTCAAAAAGATAAGTTGACAAGATAATAAAATTAAAACCCCCTCTTACAAATATCGAGTTTTTGTATACGTCCACACTATCGTGACATACAAAATTCACGATGTATGAGGTAATTTTATTTGTCAGGATGACAAGGAAATAAAATTAATGGAAAAAAACCCCTCTTACAAATGTTTATTTTTTATATACGTCTACACTATCGTGGCATACAAAATTCACGGTATTTGAGGTAATTTTATTTGTCATAAAGATTTATTGACAAGATAATTAATGGGTAAAACCCTCCTCTTACAAATGTTCAATTTTGTATACGTCCACACTATCGTGGCATGCAAAATTCTCGGTGTTTGAGGTGTTGGTGAATTTAAATAATATTGTTTGAGGAATCAATGTTATTTTAAATTCAAAGTTTTGACCAAAATATTTTATCAAAGATAGACCAACTATTAATTTTATTTGTCATGAAGTTAGAATGACGAGATAATAAAATTAATAGACAAAATCTCTTTTTGTATACGTCCACACTATCGTGGCATACAAAATTCATGGGGATTTTAAAGTGTTGGTCTTGACCAAATATTTTTTGTGATTCTTAGGATTTCAAATGTTAGTCAATCCCCTAGCTGTTATACTATAGGATAGACTTAGTAGTCCCAATTGTAATGATTGAAAAATTTGGACATTAAGGTAGACTGTCCTCTCAGAACTTAGAACAATAACGGTATATTTTATTAGTTGTTGAAACATATTTAGTGGTGTTATCTACCGGTACCTGGTGTGTAGATATAGGAACCACTGATTATGTCTACAATTCATTGCAGGGGTTCCAGAAAATCCGACAACTATATAAATCACCGTCCACATGGGCACTGCTGTAAAAGTAATAGCTGTTGCAGTGGGAGATGTTTATTTTTTGATAAGAATAAAACATGGATCTTAAGAAATTGCTTTTAAGTACCAAGTTTAGAAAGAAATTTATTTCAGTTTCTAAACTATTTAAAGAATAAATATTGTGTCTATTTTGATAACAAAGTTGTTATCGAGTAAATAGGAAAGATATCTATTCTGGTACGTTGGATGACAATTTATAAATCCAATAACTCCCACAATACAATAAATGGAAATTAATGACACATCTTCTTACTTTAAGAGAAAACAACCTTCGGAAATGAACCAATCATATTTTGGTATCTAAGGCTAGGTTATATTCAAAGGATCTTAACCAATGAACTCTTGTCATTGGTAGTGGGAATCTTTCCAACCTACGAGTCTTACTTGGAGGGAAAAATAACCAAAAATCTTTTAAGTCTAAGGGGTATAGAACCAAAATATAATGGAATTGGTTCATTCTGATTTATGTAGACCTTTGACAATCCAGGCAAGAGGTTGTTTTGAATATTTCATCTCTTTTATAGACGACTATTCGAGATAAGGATACATTTACTTGACGCGCCGCAAGTCTAAGTGCTTTGATTAGTTCAAAGAATACTAGGCTGATGTGGAGTAATGTCAAGGTAAAAGTATCAAGACACTACAGTTAGATCATAGTGGCGAGAACCTCTTAGGATAGTTTAGGAGTCACTTATCAGAAGACGGGACTCAATCCCAACTAACTGCACCTGGTACACCCCATTAGAATGGTGTAGAAAAAGGAAGGTATAGGACTCTTATGGAAATAAGTAGATTGATGATGAGTTATTTAGAAAATTACCAAATTCATTTTAAGGATATACTCTGGTGAACATAGTACCTTCCAAAGTCAGAACTATCTACTCATATAGAATTGCTGAATAGGTGTAAGCCTATTTTGAAACATATTCAGATTTGGGTAGTCCAGCATATATGCTGAAGAGAGATAATGATAAGTTGGACAGGAATTCACTTGTTTGTGGTTTATCCTAGAGAAATGAAAGTAGGTTTATAGTCTTAAAAATCAGAAGATCATTGTTAGCACCAATGACCGATTTTTAGAAAAAGATTATGTAATAAACCACGTGCTCATAAGTAAATTTGTTCTTAAGGAAATAATAAAGGACATGTCTAATCTAGTACCAACTGTACAAGATGAAATATCATAAGAAACTGCAATATGTATCATAAATGATACACAATTACAGACAGTGCTTCATCGTAGTGGGAGGGTTGTTAAGCAACCTAAAAGATTCATGTTTTGGGAGAGTTTTTGGATTTGATCCCAAATGAACATGAGCCTGATTCCGGACATATGATAAAGCACTCCAAGATAAAGATGCAACATCTTTGCAAAGAGCAATGAATATAGAATTAGAATATATGTATTCTAATCTGGAAGCTTGTAGAACCACCAGATGGTGTAAAAGCCATTGGGTGTAAAAAGGTTTACAATAGGAAAAGAAGGATAGGCAGGAAGGTGTAAACTTCCAAAGCAAGGCTTGTTGAAAAGGGAAACCTTTTACCGGTAGCCATGTTTTAGTCTATCCGGATTCTTTTATCTATTGCTGCTCATATGGACTATGAGATTTGACAAATGGATGATAAGACAGTTTTCCTTAATGGAAGTCTTGAAGGAAATATCCATATAAATCAACCAGAGGGATTCATTGCAAAGAGTAAAAGAGCATTTTGTTTGTAAGCTCAATCAGTCTATGGACTGAAGCAAGCTTCAAGGTCTTGGAACATCCGGTTGTAATCCAGTCTTATGGATTTAGTTACTGGATAAGTCTTGTGTATACAAGAAGTGTGATGGAAACGTGGTGGTATTTCTTGTACCATACATAGATTACATTTTTGATAGTTGAAAACAATATCAAGGTGTTATCGAAAGTAAGGGTATGGTTGTCCAAGCAATTCGTTATAAAGGACTTAGGAGAATGAGCACATATTCTTGGGAACAAGGTTCGCAAGAAAAGAATGTTGTGCTTATCCCAAGCTTTATATAACGAGCTCGCAAAACTCCAAGAAAGATTTTTCTGCCTTTTAAGTATGGAGTGTCTTTATCTAAAGAGATGTCTCCGATGACATCAAAGGAGATTGAGGACATGTAGGCAGTTCTTTATGCTTCGGCAGTTGGACAGCCTAATGTATGCTATGCACGAGATCAGATATCTATTTTGCCTAGTGCATAGTTAAACAAATATCAGAGTAACCCTGGACAAGGACATTGGACTGCAGTAAAGTATATATTGAAGTACCTTAGAGGCACTTGAGATTATATGCTAGTTTATAAGGCAGTTAATTTGGTCCCTGTGGGTTGCATGGATTTTGACTTCCAATCGGATAGGGACAATAGTAAGTTGACCTCGGGGTTTTGTGTTTACTTTAGAGGTGAAGTCATAAGCAAAGGTGCTTTTTCGGACTCTACCATAAGAAGTTGAGTAAGTGGCAGCCTCTGAGGCAGTCATAGAAGCTGTATGGCTCAGATACTTCAAGATAGACTTAGATATGATTTCTGGTTTTTTCAAATATTATTACAATTTATTGTAATAATAATGGTGCAGTAGCAAACTCGAAGAAACCATAAGTCTATAAGGCAAGTAAACATAATAGAGCGCAAGTACTACCCAATACGAGAAATCGTATAAACGAGGAGAAGTTGCTGCCTAGATTGCATCGAGTAATGACCTATAGATCCTTTCACTAAGGTCCTTAAGGCAAGAGCTTTTGATGGACATGTTGAAGGGATGGGAATCAGATGTATGGTAGCATTTATGGCAACATAGTCTTTTAGTATAAGTGGGAGATTGTTGGAGTGTATACTAAAAGCCTAGATTTTGTATAAACATTTATAAGAATTACATTGGTCAAGTGTCTACATTTATATACCAAATGTAGATGTTTAATTAATTTATATTGTAGATAACATAGTGTGTGGTGTCACACACAGAAGATCGTGTTATCGGTTCTTTATAAATTATAAACAGTAGCTCACGACCAAGATAGAAAGGAACAAACCATTGGTAAGTCGTAGTGTAATTAGAAATTAGTTTATCTTAATTATATAATTATACTAGTACACTTAGAGTGTATTGAGTAGGACCATTAGAGGTCGTTTCTTTTATACTGACTTTATAAAGGAACAAAGACCTCAGTTATTATGGAAGTGTGTGCTCTTAATCCTAATATAATAACAAGCACATATATTTGATATTTATTTCTTTAATTTATCAATGGGTGAGATTTAGTTCGATAAATCAATAAGCCCAATAAGTTGGGAAATGATATCACTTATAGTGTGTGTTGTTGATTATAGAAGGAAACTGTGTCCTAGTGATCTAGGTTGATAATGTCCCCAAGAGGAGCTCATAAGGATTGTCATGTTAAACCCTGCAGGTGGACTTAGTCCGACATGACGATAAGGTTGAGTGGTACTACTCTTGGACTAAGATATTAATTAAATGAATTGTCAGTAACTCACTTAATTAGTGGACATTCGACATCTTAAACACATGGAGACTAACACACTCATAATAAGAAGGAGCCCAAAATGTAATTTGGGATTAGTGTGGTAGTTCAATAATAGTTCTTTAGTGGAATAAATTATTATTGATGAAATTAAGTTATGTGTTTGGGGCGAACACAGGATGCTTAATTTCATCGAGAGACCAAAACCAATTCCTCCTCTCGGTCCCTATCGTAGCCTCTTGTATATAGAGATTTATACCTACCACATACCCACCTTCTTACCCATCCTAATGGGGTCGGCCAAGCTAGCTTGGAACCCAAGCTAGGGCCGGCCAAGACCAAGTGGATGAGCCAAGTTGGTGGCCGGCCAAAGCTTGGGTCCCAAGTTTAGGTGGTCGGCCACTAGAAAATTAAAAGGAATTTTTATTAAATTTATTTCTTATGTGGATATCATGGTTTTAAAAGAGAGTTTGAAATTTAAATCTTTCCTTTTATAACTTTCTACAAAAGATTAAAAAAAAAAATTGAAATCTTTCCTTATTTGTAGATTGAAAGGTAGATTTTAATTTTGAGAAAACTTTCCTTTTTTAACCATGTTCATTATTTAAAAGAGAGTTTAAAAATTAAATATCTCTTTTATAAGTTTCTACAAAAGATTAAGAAAAGATTTGATGTCTTTCCTTATTTGTAGATTGAAATGAGATTTTAATTTTAGAGATAACTTTCCTTTTGAAAATTATCCACATGTTTAAAAGAAAGATTTTAATTTATAAAATTTCCTTTTTATAACCCACCATGAAGGGAAAAATTATTGGAGAAATTTTTTATAAATTTCCGGAAACAAATTAGGAAGTTTTAATTCTTGTTCTAATTAAAACTTTCCTTGATTTGGGGCTTGAGGTGGCCGGCCATTGTTATTAAGAAAAGAAAATTATTTTTAATTAAATAATTTTTCTTTTTCATGGCAAAATAATTAAGGAAGTTTTTTTTTAATTTCCTTATTTGCCAAGACCAAGGATTATAAAAGAGGGGGTAGAGGTGCCTTCATGGATAACGACTCTATTCTTTTCTTCCTCTCTTTTCTTCCTTGGTGTGGCCGACCCTAGGATCTCCTCTTCTCCTTCTTTTCTCTTCCTCCTTTATGGCCGACGGCATCAACTTAAGGGAAGTCCATGGTGGCCGGTTCTAGCTAGGAGAAGAAGGAGAGAAAGAAGGATTTCATTTCTAGCATCCCTTGGAGCTTGGTGGTGGTGACCGGATCTTTACTTCTCATGGAGAATTAATGGTGGCCGAATCTAGCTTGGAGAAGAAGGATCTTGGTGGTTCTCGTCTCAGAAGATCGTTGCCCACACAACGCTCGAGATAAGAAGAGGAATACGGTAGAAGATCAAGAGGTTATTTTTGCTTACAAAGAAAGGTATGACTAGTAATTGTTTTCCGCATCATACTAGTTTTCTTTGTATAGTTATTTATGGAAATACCAAATACAAGAGGCATATGATTCTAGAGTTTTCGAAATAGTTTTTTCGAGTTTCTGTTTTCTTCTTTTTCGAATTTGTTATTCGATTGTTCTTTTTGGTTAACCTAGAGTTATTTTAGGAAATAAATATTAGCTTTCCTAAAAAGGCTTTGCCTAGGCGGTGGTGGTTGCTCCCATATCCAAGAAGGTCATGTGCCTCGCCATGCAGTCCTGGAAGCCAATTTTGGAAATTAATATTTATGGAATTAATAACTTAGGTAGATTTGAATCAATAGTGTTAAGTTCCGCTTGCTATTCAAATCTAAACCATTAAGAACAGATAAGTTAAATTTGAAATCAATGATGTTAAGTTCCGTCTACGATTCCTAATTTAACTTCTAAAGAACACAATAGGATATTTAAGGAAAGGTTCGACACATGTATAAAATTTTTGTACAGTGGAACCGGTACGATTTTCCTAGGACTAACCAACAAGAAGGATGGCACGCGGTGCGTCCGAGGGATAAGGCGCTGCAGAAGAGTACACCGGCGGACGAGAAGGAAGCGTGCGGTGGTTCCGAAGGACGAGAAGCAGGAGTGGAAAACTGCTCGAGGAGCAAGAGACGCAGCTAGCGAGAAGGTCAGCACGGGGTACGACCGAGGGACGAAGACAACGAATGAGTACGCTGGCGGATGAGAAGGAAGCACGCGGTGATTCCAAGGGATGAGAAGTCGGAGCGGAAGTGTAACGACCCCCCTTCTTATCTATACTACTACTCTCCAAGGACGACCGTTACTTATTTATTACTCTACTTACTAGTGTTACTTATGCTATTATTAGCAACACTTAATTTATCACGGCCCAGAGAAGTTCCTACCGAAAAATTTCGGCAGAGTCTCCCCTATACCGGTGACAATAATCTGAGATACATAAATATATACTTCAGCCACAGGTGGCTGGAACATGTAACAAACACTCATGTAGTTTAATAAGTGTCAAACACTAAAATAACTACTTATTACACAAAGACTCATCACAGCATGCAATCTAAGACATGAATAAACTCAATAAAACAAGGAATAAAAATACAATCTCAAATGACATAAACCATAAAGTACAACTCAACTATTTCTTATCCACTAAACATGAAAACTCAAAACTTCACAGATCTCTCCATAGTCCTGGCATCACACACATCCATCACGCATCCTCCTTGTCGCCTTCCTCTTTACACTTAAACTTTTCCTTTATCTGCAGTAGGAGGAAAATAAATCTATAAGAGAAACGCTTAGTAAGTACTAAACTATCTCACAAAAACTCGAAAGTGCATAAGATACAAAGGATGCTAAAACTGAAATGCTAAAAAGAAAAGCTACTCATGCTCATCTAATAGCAAAGTACTAAAATAAACTGCATACTCATGATATACAAGAATAAATCTGCATACTGGAAATAAAGCTAATCATGCTCAATAAACTCAGAAGGAAGCAAATGAAAACCAATACTGTATACTTAGAATTTTAAGAGCTAAACTTTGCTAGTTCTAAACATAGGTGATACTCGTTTCATTTACTTATAGCCTTATAATTGAAATTATTATTTAACTTTTTTCTTCTCATTCTTGGGCCCAGGCTTAGTACCAAATGTGCGCTCTCTAATAGAGACTGGAGTAGCGAGCCTCCAGCCCTATGAGGGTAAAGACCTTGGTCTTACCAGGGTAAAGACCTTGGTCTTTCCAGGGCCAAGACCTTGGAATTGATCACCTGGATTTGTTTAACGACAACTTTGGAAGTCGGGTACTAGCCTCTTACTTTAAATTACATGTTATCTTTTCTAACTAGACCTTGGTCTTTTCTCTACTCATAACTTCTCATAATCCCTAATAGAGCTTACTAGAACACTGTAAGTATATCTAACAAGTAAGGAATTGCAACTAATTGAACATGCTATAAAAATAAAGCAAGGCCAATCAAACTATAAGATAAACATATTAGTTGTTCATGTTCAAGAAAACTAAGAACTAACACTACGTAGTTTATATAAAGGCTGTTCTTGCCCTTTTTGAGTGGCAAGGAAAATGCTCAACTCATTCTAACTAAATAAAGGTTGTTCTTGCCCTTAAAACAGCAACAAAGATCTATCCAAACATACTAGTGTACCAAATTGTGCATGCTCATTAAGTAGCAAGGAAAACTAAACCGTGCATGCTCAAGTTAATGACTGTTCATGTTCATGGAGGTAGCAAAGTAAAACCAAAAACTGCACACTAATTAATGAGGCTGTTTATACACTTTGATTTGCAAGAATGCACACTGAAAATACTACCAAGAAAATCTAAAGCAGCATATTAAGGTAGTAACAAAACTTAAACTACATGCTACTGTAATATAACTATTTACGCTTACAAAATAGCAAAAAGAACCTAAAAACTGCAAAACGGCATACAAGCAATTCATACAAATGGAATGGAAAGGAAAGTAATTGCACTATATAAGCATGATGTGAAGTAAAGGGAAACAAATCATTGTCCCGGAACTACTCTTTAATCTCTAACCAGTTTTAACAGAAACTAAATCTTTCCACAACCATACAAATTTTTAGGGTTTATATGGCAATAGTATTCGGTACAGCATGTTCTGGAAGTTAGAGAAATAAATGAAAACAGAAGCTACTCTTAAAATCTAGCCAAATTTAACAGAATATCTATACCTTCTCATACATCCCGATCCTAGGGCTTCATGGTAATACCTACACACTTCAACATGCTACAGAAGTATAGAAGGGAATGGATTCCACAATGACATCCTTCTATTCCGTCAACCCCCAAAGCAAAGCAAGGAAGAAAAAACAAAAAGAACAAATCCCTAGTAAAACATTTGTGCCACGGTTCCATAAGGAAAGAAGGAACTAAAGATCGAAACTACTCCTACCGCAGGTGAGTAGTACTTACTTAGCGTTCTTGGACTTACAACCGAAAGGGAAAAGACTTCTAGGGTTTTCGGCAGTGACTACTTCGCGATCCCTTCGTATCTTCGTGCTCTCCTCAGCGAGACGATCACAAATCCGTGAAAAGCCCTCGGAGGAACCCCTTGGCCGGCACCGGAGACGAAACCCTAACTCCTCTTTGTTTTTGCCCGATTAGCACCGTCGCGTGAAGGAGGAGAAGAACCCGATCGGGAGGAAATAAAACCTATTCCTCACTTAACTTTCCTTTTATACCAAAGTTTATTTTCAGTTTCTAAAATATCGCTTAACTACTATTGGTTTCGGTTTTCTTCAAGAAAACAATCGTTTGATCACTTGGTCAGCCTGGACAGGTAAAGGCTTGGCTGAGTCAGAGGTCATTAGTTTGAGCCTTGCCTCAGCCCCTTATTTTGGTATTTCCGTTTCCTTTTATGGCTTAAGGTTAATTCTGACTTAAGATCAATTGAGTTCCTATTTGTTCACGAAATACTTGCGTAACACTTGGTTATCTCGTCTCGCTTAAGGCTTATGAGTTGTCTGAGGTCTACGGGTCGAACCTCGGCTTGAGCTCTTTTTTTTCAACTTCTTCCTCTTGGTAAAAATATCAAACGAACTCCAAAAATTACATAAAAATACTCTAAAAATCTCTAGAATATTTTAAAAGCATTTCCAAATATTTTTAAGGACATTTAGAACTTGAAATAGGGAAAATTGGGTCGTTACAATCCCCCATACCTTATAAAAAGTTTGTCCCCGAACTTAGAATAACTCTAGATACTTCTGTCTCATACTGTCCTCATGCTCCCAAGTAACCTCCTCGTGCTTCTGATTCTGCCAGATGACTTTCACTAGTGGCATTTCTTTATTTCTTAGTCTCTTGACTGCTCTGTCCACTATCCGTGTAGGTCTGCTCTCGTAGCTAAGATCCTCTTGGATCTGCACTGTCTGAGGCTTAATCACTTGGCTAGGGTCGTGGAGACACTTCTTTAGTATGGAGACACGGAATACATTATGTATTGCTGACATGTCTTGTGGTAAGTCCAGCTTGTAAGCTACTTTCCCAATCCTCTCTATGATCATGTAAGGTCCTACGTAGCGAGGACTTAATTTTCCCTTCTCGCCAAAACTCATCACTCCCTTCATAGGAGCGAC
Source organism: Zingiber officinale (assembly GCF_018446385.1). Lineage (NCBI taxonomy): Eukaryota > Viridiplantae > Streptophyta > Magnoliopsida > Zingiberales > Zingiberaceae > Zingiber > Zingiber officinale. Next base: position 488,035 of record NW_024589881.1, on the reverse strand, counting down.
TTTGAGAAAGACTGAATCCCCTACTTGGAATTCAAGTGGCCTACAGCGTGTGTCAGCATAACTCTTCTGTCTACTCTGGGCAGTCTCAATTTTCTGTCTGATCTTCTGAATAGCCTGAGTGGTCTCATCTATCATCTCAGTCTGAATGCCCAGTTCTACTTCCATTTCTTTTCTCTCACCTGCTTCTTGCCAGCAAATAGGTGATCTGCACTTCCTGCCATACAACGCCTCGTATAGTGTCATCTTGATGGTGGCCTGATAGCTATTGTTGTAGGCAAATTCAGCTAAGCACAGATACTTGCACCAACTTCCCTTGAAATCTAGTGCACAAGCCCTGAGCATATCTTCTAAGATCTGATTTACTCGCTCTGTCTGTCCGTCAGTCTGTAGATGGAAGGTTGTGCTGAACTTGAGTTTGGTGCCTAGTGCAGTCTGAACACACTCCCAGAAGTAAGAGGTGAAGCGCCCATCTCTATCAAAAACAATAGATTTAGGAACTCCATGAAGTCTGATCACTTCCTTAACATATAGCTGTGCCAACTGCTCTATAGAGTGGGATACCTTGATGGCTAGAAAATGAGCAGACTTGGTCAATCGGTCCACTATTACCCATATCGCATCATATCCATTCGTGGTTCTTGGAAGACCTGTTATAAAGTCCATGGATATGTCTTCCCACTTCCACTCTGGTATTGGGAGAGGCTGTAGAACTCCCCCTGGTCTCTGGTGCTCTGCTTTGACCCTCTGACATGTCAGGCAGGTACTGACATATTTAGCAACATCTCTTTTGAGTCCAGACCACCAGAACCCCTGTTTCACGTCTTGGTACATCTTGGTAGAACCAGGATGCATGGAGTAAGGTGTACTATGAGCTTCCTCCAAAATTTTCTTTCTCAGCTCTTCATCATTGGGGACACAAAGGCGGCTCCCCTGATAAAGAATTCCACTGTCTGATACTCGAAACTCTGAATTTTCTTCTTTATGTATCCCTTGCTTGATCTTCTAGATATCTGGATCTTCACTTTACTTTCTCTGTATATCCTCAAGCAAGGTAGACTCTAAGGTCAATGTAGAGAGTTGCCCATAAATAATTTCCATTCCAAAGTCTGACAACTCCTTCTGCAGTGGTAGGGCTAAAGATGACAAAGACATCAGGGATGCACTAGATTTTCTGCTTAGTGCATCTGCCACTTTGTTAGCTTTGCCTAGGTGGTAGAGGATTTCACAGTCATAGTCTTTGACCAACTCTAGCCACCTACGTTGTCTCATGTTTAAGACCTTCTGGGTAAAGAAATACTTTAAACTCTGATGGTCTGTGAAGATTCTACACTGGACTCCATACAAGTAATGTCGCCAGAGTTTCAGTGCAAAGACCACAGTTGCCAGCTCAAGATCATGAGTGGGGTAATTCTTCTCATAATCTTTGAGTTGTCTGGAAGCATAAGCTATAACTTTTCCTTCTTGCATGAGAACAGCTCCTAGACCCATCTTGGAAGCATCACTGTAGATGTCAAAACTCTTGTCACTAGCTGGAACAGTCAGAATAGGAGCACTGGTCAATCTCTTCTTCAATGCTTGGAAACTTTGCTCACATTTGTCTGACCATTCAAATTTCTTATTCTTTCTGGTTAAGGTCGTTAGAGGAGAAGCTATCCTGGAAAAGTCCTCCACAAATTTTCTGTAGTACCCAGCTAAACCAAGGAAGCTTCTGATCTCCCTAGCGTTCTTGGGTCTCTTCCAGTTGTTGACCCCTTCTATTTTGGTTGGATCTACTTGAATACCTTCTTTAGAAATTATGTGACCTAGAAATGCCACCTGATCTAACCAGAACTCACACTTTGAGAATTTAGCATACAGCTGCTTTTGCTGGAGGGTCTGCAGGACTATTCTCAAGTGCGTGTCATGCTCCTCTGGGGTTCTGGAATAGACTAGAATGTCGTCGATGAACACGATGACAAATTTGTCAAGGTATTCTCTGAACACTCTGTTCATTAAGTCCATGAAGATGGCTGGTACATTAGTCACACCAAAAGGCATGACTACAAACTCGTAGTGTCCATATCTGGTCCTGAATGTCATTCTGGGTATATCACTTTCTTTCACTTTCAACTGATGGTACCCAGAGCGCAGGTCTATCTTTGAGAACACTGTTGCCCCTCTCAACTGATCAAATAAGTCGTCGATCCTGAGAAGGGGGTACTTGTTCTTGATTGTCACTTGATTCAGAGCTTTATAATCTATGCACATCCGCATAGATCTGTCCTTCTTCTTGACAAACAACACAGGAGCTCCCCAAGGTGAGTGACTAGGGCGGATGAAGTCTTTGTCAAGTAGCTCCTGAAGTTGCTCTTGCAACTCTTTCAGCTCTGCCGGAGACATACGATACGGAGCTTTTGAAATTGGATAGTACCAGGAACCAATTCAATCTCAAACTCCACTTCTCTGTTGGGAGGCAGTCCAGGTAGCTCTTCTGGAAATACTTCTGGATACTCATATACTACCCGAACATCCTCCTACTTGAGTCCTTTCTGTTCTTCTGCATTTATTATGTATGCAAGAAAACCAGCACACCCTTTAGCTAACATCTGGTGAGCTGCTAGAGAAGAGAGGAGTTTATGGGTCTTCTTCCTTGGCACTCCCGTGAATTCAAAGGGTGGTTCACCCTCTGGATTGAAGATTACTTTCCATCTGCCGCAGTCTACTGAAGCACTATACTTGCTGAGGAAATCTACACCCAAAATGATATCGAAATCTTGCATGGCGATGACTACCAGGCTAATATATAGTTCTCGGTCTGCAATTCTGACCGGTACAGCTCGAAACCACTGATTGGACTCCATGACTTCCCCAGAAGGTAGGGTCGTCAAGAAATTGGAGTTCATACTCTCTGTAGGCACCTGTAATTTACTGGCAAAGGATACTGATACGAAAGAATGGGTCGCCCTAGTATCAAATAGTACAGTAGCTAAATGCTGAAAAATAACTACTTGACCTGTTACAACCATGGAGGCACTAGCAGCTTCCTCTTTGGTGAGGAAGAATACTCTGGCACTATCAAAGGCTGGAACTGGTGGAGCTTCCAACCTTCCCTGACTGATATAGGGTCCCTCTAGTGCTGCTTCCATGTGATATAATTGTGCAGGCTTGCCTCCATATTGCACTGGCTGTGGCTGAGGTGCTTTGAGCTTGTTAGGACATTCTTTAACCATATGTCCTTCCTGACCACAGGAATAACATCCAGTCTTACCCAAAAGACAGGCTCCTGGATGTGTTCTCCCACATTTGGGACAGGGAGGGAACTTTGTATGCTTGTTTGCTGGTCCTCCCTTCTGGTTACTTCCTGAGTTCCACTGCTTTCTTTTACTACCCTTGCCTTTCCAGTTCTGTTTACTTGACTGGGATTTCTGGCTCCTCGCTGTCTTGTCCTCTATCTTCACTGGCTTGTGCTGCACTCGTTGTGCCTTGATGTCATTCAGGTAGTGCTCAGCAATTAATGCCCTACTGATCAACTCTTCACCAGTCTGGGGCCGGTGAGCTCCACTACTCACATTCAGTGCTATCTGTGGTCTCAGCATTCTGAGCATCAGTCTGACTCGCTCCTTCTCTGTACTTACTAGCTCTGGGCAGAGACGAGCTAGTCTGTTGAACTTCTTGACTGCTTCTTCCATTGTTATGTCACCTTGTTTGAACTCTATAAATTCCTCATAGTGCTTGTTGGTGATCTGTAGGTGGAAGTACTCTTCATAAAACTCTGACTGGAAATCAGCCCAGCTCATCTGATTGGCTGCCCTCTTGGTCTTTATCCTCTCCCACCACATACGAGCATCTCCTGACAGGCAGAAAGAGGCGCACTTGACCTTCTCGACTTCTGGCCAGTCAAGAAGATCCATTGTGCTCTCCAGTATTTTGAACCAAGCCTGGGCATCCCAGGGCTCAGTAGTGCCTGAGAAGCTCTCTCGTTTCAGTTTCAGTCACTGTATGAGGTAAGCTTCTTGTCTCTGAGGTGCTGTGACGACTCCCAGGGTAGCTGCTGGAACCTCGATTACCCCTGGAGTCTCCAAAGTTACTGTTGGAGGAGTGGGAGGAACTAGTTGCTGATTTGCCATCAGATTGGCAATCACTTGTTGCTGCTCTGCTACCCGTTTCTAGAGTTGAGCAACAACTTTAAAGAGATTGGGCTCAGTTGCTCTGGGCACTTCATTCTCCTGAGCTGGTTCCTCAGTACGGGGGTGTCCTCTTCTTGCCATCTAATTATGCAAGGAAAAAGGCTTGATATCTTCTCTATCCTTTCTAAACAAACATATGTATGAATAAAGAAAAAATAAAACTTCTATCTTACTAAAGCGCATATATATAAGCTATTACTCTCTACTGCAAATAATAAAGAAAGCAAAAAAGGAAAAACTTAAATACTTTCTTACTTGAAAACGGCAAGGCTGATGCTGATGTGTGTGATGCTAGAGAATGGGAACTTCTCTGATAACAACTGTAACGACCCCCCTTCTTATCTATACTACTACTCTCCAAGGACGATCGTTACTTATCTATTACTCTACTTACTAGTGTTACTTATGCTATTATTAGCAACACTTAATTTATCACGGCCCCAGAGAAGTTCCTACCGAAAAATTTTGACAGAGTCTCCCCTGTACCAGTGACAATAATCTGAGATACAAAAATATATACTTCAGCCACAGGCGGCTGGAACATGTAACAAACACTCATGCAGTTTAATAAGTGTCAAACACTAAAATAACAACTTATTACACAGAGACTCATCACAGCATGCAATCTAAGACACGAATAAACTCAATAAAACAAGGAATAAAAATACAATCTCAAATGACATAAACCATAAAGTACAACTCAACTATTTCTTATCCACTAAATATGAAAACCCAAAACTTCCTAGATCTCTCCATAGTCCTGGCATCACACACATCCATCACGCATCCTCCTTGTCGCCTTCCTCTTTACACTTAAACTTTTCCTTTATCTGCAGTAGGAGGAAAATAAATCTATAAGCGAAACGCTTAGTAAGTACTAAACTATCTCACAAAAACTCGAAAGTGCATAAGATACAAAGGATGCTAAAACTAAAATACTAAAAAGAAAAGCTACTCATGCTCATCTAATAGCAAAGCACTAAAATAAACTGCATACTCATGATATACAAGAATAAATCTGCATACTGGAAATAAAGCTAATCATGCTCAATAAACTCAGAAGGAAGCAAATGAAAACCAATATTGTATACTTAGAATTTTAAGAGCTAAACTTTGCTAGTTCTAAACATAGGTGATACTCGTTTCATTTACTTATAGCCTTATAATTGAAATTATTATTTAACTTTCTTCTTCTCGTTCTTGGGCCCAGGCTTAGTACCAAATGTGCGATCTCTAATAGAGACTGGGGTAGCGAGCCTCCAGCCCTATGAGGGTAAAGACTTTGGTCTTACCAGGGCCAAGACCTTGGAATTGATCACCTGGATTTGTTTAATGACAATCTTGGAAGTCAGGTACTAGCTTCTTACTTTAAATTACTTGTTATCTTTTCTAACTAGACCTTGGTCTTTTCTCTACTCATAACTTCTCATAATCCCTAATAGAGCTTACTAGAACACTGTAAGTATATCTAACAAGTAAGGAATTGCAACTAATTGAACATGCTATAAAAATAAAGCAAGGCCAATCAAACTACAAGATAAACATATTAGTTGTTCATGTTCAAGAAAACTAAGAACTAACACTACGTAGTTTATATAAAGGCTGTTCTTGCCCTTTTTGAGTGGCAAGGAAAATGCTCAACTCATTCTAACTAAATAAAGGTTGTTCTTGCCCTTAAAACAGCAACAAAAGATCTATCCAAACATACTAGTGTACCAAATTGTGCATGCTCATTAAGTAGCAAAGAAAACTAAACCGTGCATGCTCAAGTTAATGACTGTTCATGTTCATGGAGGTAGCAAAGCAAAACCAAAAACTGCACACTAATTAATGAGGCTGTTTATACACTTTGATATGCAAGAATGCACACTGAAAATACTACCAAGAAAATCTAAAGCAGCATATTAAGGTAGTAACAAAACTTAAACTACATGCTACTGTAATATAACTGTTTACGCTTACAAAATAGCCAAAAGAACCTAAAAACTGCAATACAGCATACAAGCAATTCATACAAATGGAATGGAAAGGAAAGTAATTGCACTATATAAGCATGCTGTGAAGTATAGGGAAACAATTCATTGTCCTGGAACTACTCTTTAATCTCTAACCAGTTTTAACAGAAACCAAATCTTTCCACAACTATACAAATTTTTAGGGTTTATATGGCAACAGTATTCGGTACAGCATGTTCTGGAAGTTAGAGAAACAAATGAAAACCGAAGCTACTCTTAAAATCTAGCCGAATTTAACAGAATATCTATCCCTTCTTATACATCCCGATCCTAGGGCTTCATGGTAATACCTACACACTTCAACATGCTACAGAAGTACAGAAGGGAATGGATTCCACAATGACATCCTTCTGTTCTGTCAACCCACAAAGCAAAGCAAGGAAGAAAAAACAAAAAGAACAAATCCCTAGTAAAACATTTGTGCCACGGTTCCATAAGCAAAGAAGGAACTAAAGATCGAAACTACTCCTACCGTAGGTGAGTAGTACTTACTTAGTGTTCTTGGACTTACAACCGAAAGCGAAAAGGCTTCTAGGGTTTTCGGCAGTGACTACTTCGCGATCCCTTCATATCTTCGTGCTCTCCTCAGCAAGACGATCACAAATCCGTGAAAAGCCCTCGGAGGAACCCCTTGGCCGGCGCCGGAGACGAAACCCTAACTCCTCTTTGTTTTCACCCGATTAGCGCCGTCGCGTGAAGGAGGAGAAGAACCCGATCAGGAGGAAATAAAACCTATTCCTCACTTAACTTTCCTTTTATACCAAAGTTTATTTTCGGTTTCTAAAATATCGCTTAACTACTATTGGTTTCGGTTTTCTTCAAGAAAATAATCGCTTGATCACTTGGTCAGCCGGGACAGGTAAAGGCTTGGCTGAGTCGGAGGTCGTTAGTTCGAACCTTGCCTCAGCCCCTTATTTTGGTATTTCCGTTTCCTTTTATGGCTTAAGGTTAATTCTGACTTAAGATCAATTGAGTTCCTATTTGTTCACAAAATACTTGTGTAACACTTGGTTATCTCGTCTCGCTTAAGGCTTATGACTTGTCTGAGGTCTACGGGTTGAACCTCGGCTGGAGCTCTTTTTTTTTTTTTTTGCAACTTCTTCCTCTTGGTAAAAATATCAAACGAACTCCAAAAATTACATAAAAATATTATAAAAATCTATAGAATATTTTAAAAGCATTTCCAAATATTTTTAAGGACATTTAGAACTTGAAATAGGGAAAATTGGGTCGTTACAGGAAGCTTGCTCGAGAAGACCGGAAGTTGGGTTCAGGTGAGCCCTATTCTGGATGGCAGAAATTACCCAAGCGAGCAAAAGACCCGGTCTGAGGCGAACGGGGCCGGAGCAGAAGACCCGGGCTGGAAAATTTTGTCTTTTCCAATCGGGCGCCCGGAGGTGTCCAGGGCGCCCTAAACAGTCCGGGGCGCCCAGAACCTTCTGGGCCCCCAGAGTTGACTTTTTGACCGGATCGAGTTTTGACTCGATCTGAACGTTGGGGGATAATGTTTTTCCCTCCTAGGGCACCCGGAACCCTCAGGATGCCCCGACCAAGGCTATAAATATAACCTTGCTCCAGAAGCTTTTTTTCCAAGAATAAGAACTCAAGTAATTCACTTCCAATACTTGTACACTGAGTTTGTAGTTAAGCTTCTGTTTTCTATGCTTCATCATTGTACGAGGCTTTTCCGCCCGAAGGAGCTTTTAGTGTGATCATTTTCCTTGGATTAACAACCTCCCCGATTGTAACCAAGTCAATCCCGGTGTCTTTTACTTGCAAGTGTTAGTTTAAGAGTTCGAGAAGGGTTGTCTTGTTATTTTGTCAGGCTATTCAACCCCCCTTCTAATCGACCACAATGATCCAACAAGTGGTATCAGAGCCGAGGTACTTCAAGAGGATTAACCGTCAATCGAAGCAAAGATAATGGTCGGACTAAGCATCTACCCACCAGCATTCGAGGGGGAGTTTGTTTTATGGAAGCAACACATGAAGGTATATCTAAACACAGATTTTTGTATTTCATTAATTATGAAATTTGGTTATGAAGAAATCAAGAAATATCTCTAGAATGAGAAGCAACATAATGAATCGATGGCAAACGCTCGGGCTAAATTTCATCTTCTAAGCGTAATACCAGATGAAGATATCGACAGAGTTAGAGAATACAAAAGCGCAAAAGAACTTTGAGAAAAGTTCTTAAAGATCTATGAAGAACCAGCTGAAGTCGAATACAACTCTTCGATGGACACCAAGTCACAATCAGAATTGTTCGAGAATGAGGAAACTGTCAAGACAGCCGAACTCCATCCCGAGGACATAAAAAGCTCATCCTAGATGAGCATCGATGAAGGGGGAGAGACTTCAGAAGAAAGCAACACAACAAGGGGAGAATCAACAGCTGACAAGGTAAGTCAGGTATGACCTCTACCTTCTGAACAATTGGTTAAATCAATTGAAAAGTTGCCTGAAGATTTTTGCAAATTTGAAATTGAATCGTCGAAAGAGTTTTTCTGACTAGAAAATCTTTTGTTAAAAGAATTTAGCAAATTAAAAGCATTGCCAAAAGATTCTTGTGAGTTACAAAATACTTTGTCGAACAAATCTTGCAAATTAGAAACATTACCGAAAGATTTTTTACCAATTATGTTGTCGAAAGAATTTCCTGCATGCTTAATATCGTTTATTTTAAATCTGGAAAATTATGATTTAAGAAATTGTGATAGGCTAAAATAGAAATTTAGATATCATAATGATATTAAAGAAATGGCAATAACTTGAGAACGAATTTTATTTAAATAAATATTTTTTTGCCTAAGTTAAAAGTTTTTCTGAAATTGAAAATTTCTACTTAAATTTTTACTTAGAATTTTCAAAAATTTCCTAAGTCAGAATTGTTTTTACTTAAAGTGATACTTAGAAATTTTTTTTAGGACTGCTTCTATGAAAATTATTGTAAAAATTTTCAAAGCTCTCAAAATTTTCTATGTCTTAACCCTTAGATTTTTTTCTTGCAACCCCATTTTTTTATGTGATCAAAGGGAGAGAGGAAAAGTATAAATCTAGGGGGAGGTAGACCAAAAATAATTTTTCTATTTTTTTGCACTTAATTCCAAATTTAGTTAGTTTATTTTCATGTCTATTTTACCCTATCTTAACTTGGGTTGCTCACATCAAAAAGGGGGAGATTGTTGGAACCCCAAGGTTGTTTTGGTGTGATCAACAAGTTAAGTTAGGTCCTGTGTGTTTTTAACCTTGTGTCTAAGTGTGCAGGAACTTAGGAGCACAGGTAGTCGAGCGGAAGACGCAGCTAGCGAGAAGGACAGCACGCGGTGCGTCCAAGGGACGAGGTGCTACGGAAGAGTACACCGACAGATGAGAAGGAAGCGTGCGGTAGTTCCGAGGGACGAGAAGCCGGAGCGGAAGACTGCTCAAGGAGCAAGAGACGCAGCTAGCGAGAAGGTCATCACAGAGTGCGACCAAGGGACGAAGACTGCGGATGAGTATGCTGGCAGACGAGAAGGAAGCACGCGACGATTCCAAGGGACAAGAAGCCGGAGCGGAAGCCTGCTCGAGAAGATCGGAAGTTGGGTTCGGGTGAGCCCTATTCTGGATGACAGAGATCACCCAAGAGAGCGAAAGACTCGGTCTGAGGCGAACGAAGCCGGAGCAGAAGACCCGGGCTGAAAAAAGTCAACAGGGTTGACTTTTCTAGCCGGTGCGCCCGGACCCCTATGGGGCGCTTGGAACCCTTCCGGGTGCCTGGAGTTGACTTTTTGACTGGATCGAGTTTTGACTCGATCTGAACGTTGGGGGATAAAATTTATCCCTCCAAGGGTGCCCAGAACCCTCAGGGCGCCCCGACCAAGGCTATAAATATAGCCTTGGTCCAGAAGCTTTTTTCAAGAATAAGAACTCAAGCAATTCACTTCCAACACTTGTACGCTCAGTTTGTAGTTAAGCTTCTATTTTCTGCGCTTCATCATTGTACGAGGCTTCTCCGCCTGAAAGAGTTTTTAGTGTGATCATCTTCTTTGGATTAACAACCTCTCTGGTTGCAACCAAGTCAATCCCGGTGTCTCTTACTTGCAAGTGTTAGTTTAAGAGTTCGAGAAGGGTTGTCTTTTTATTTTGTCAGGCTATTCAACCCCCCTTCTAGCCGGCCGCAACGATCCAACACCTTAGTCACCAGTGATAGCAACGACAGTCGTCTCCCTTCCCTCTTCACCGAGCCCTGTCGCATGTGCCCTAGCCAACCTCTGCCCTAGTTTGGATTTGCCCTTCTCGCGATCAAATCCATCACCGACATGCTGCCTTACACGACACTTACAACCATCGTCGGCTACCATCTTCTAGACAGCCACCAGTCACTAGCACAAAATTGGAATCGTACCGCGACCATCCTCTCCAGGAAAGTTGCAACCAGTGTTGCTCCATTTTCGGTAGCTCCTTCCGTTGTCCATCCATCCACGATGAGATTTCATAATTTTGCCTATATAGTCCCTATTGCAAGCTTTCTATCTCGATTGACGACAAGTTACTGTGGCACCGTCTTCTCATCAGATCTGAGAGGAGTGCCTCACTTCCATTGCTACAATTGGATTTCTTCATCAGGCAGCTATGGATCGAAGAAGGGAAGCTATTTGATGGGTATTTAACTTATACAGCAAGGATTGTGAATTATGGTATTGGATTTGGAGGTTAGTGGCCCCACCTAGCTCCGACAATCCGAATGGTCCGAATGTGATTCAACAATCCAATTCAACACTCTACCCACTCGGTCTCACCATTGCGTATGAAATGGGTGACTGGCGTCAGGGGTGACCATGTCATTTGCATCATATGCATGGATTGCATTTATTGCTTGTGATTGTTGTATTTTGGATGTTGTATTTTTGGTAGTTGCATATGATTGACATGCATACAGGAGACATGAGGTATTTGGTCTGACTACCCTTATATATATCCGGATAGGAGGTACTTGTGAGTACAACTTCTTCCCTTGTTCAGTTTTCGCATTTCCTGTTATAGATCAAGAGACTGTATTGCATGATTATTACTGATAGATATATCTTGCTATGCATGTCTGCTCGATACCCGTTGAGTTCTTGAACTCACTCTGTTGGTTTATTCCTTTTTTAGGTTGAAGCCGTCATGAGGTTCCAGTTGCTAGTCCCCACGTCGTGTCGACATGGTTTTCTATTTCGGACTTATGTTTCCTTATTTTGTGAACTACATACTTATGATGTGTAGTTATTGAGCTCGTGTATTTTATATTGAGTTTTTGGTACTCTGCCCAAGTTTTCCGCTGTGATGGTTTTCCATTGTGGGTTGTGCTTTCCTCGTTGTTGTGGAGTAGGTTCTATTAAACTGCGTGGTTGTGATTGATTGTGTAGTCAGCCTCCTGTCAGCCGGAGGCTGATTTATTATAAACTGCATGGAATGTTTACATATTTTATTGTATATGTTCCGACCGTGTTGGCCGAGGATTGAGAGGCCCTGAGGGTTGTGTATTCAAGTTTCAGATTGTCACTGGTACAGGAGAGATGTTGTCGAAATTTCACCGGCAGGGACTCTTCTAGGGCGTGATAATTTCACTCAAGAATGGTGGTGGAAAAACCTAATTCCACCATCATTCTTCATGTTCTTCATGAAAGAAGAAAAAAAAACTCAAAATGTAAGTAAAAACCCAGCATATCCATTGCTATAATCGATGAATATGTTGGTGCGCTATTCACCCTCCCCTCCCCTCTAGCGCTTCTCGATCCAACAGAATATACATCAATATGCCTTAAAAAATGATGATAAGCTTTCCTAAACTCTGATATCAGTTATAAGCAATATAGATACATCAAAACAAAATCATATAATACATCTAAGGATTTAGTTATCATCATCTATAAGGCTAAAATTGAATACAATGGCGAGCGAAGAGCTTACCTGAATCCATCGCATAAGCCATTGAGCCTTACTTGTCACCATACAAATTCCTACAACCATAGCGGATGACCTTATGTAGGGATCAGGCAACAATCAGATTCCTTCTCAATGGGGAGGAGAGGGGAAGAAGAAGGAGAAGCCAAAAGTCAAGATTTCCAAATGAATTTTGACTTCCTTATATACCCATGCCCATCTTGCAGTGACCATCTATCTTAAAGTCCATAACCCATTAACAACCCATCAAAGTAAATGGAATGGGCTGTTAGATCTGCACATTAAATACACATCTAATATCTTAAAGCTCCTTTATGCAAAAAAAGTTTTAGATCACTTTATTGAGATTTAATTTCTTTAATAATAATAATTAGTTGTGCTTTAATTAAATGTTCATTCATATGGACTTAATCCTTTGATAGTAACTAGAATGGAGAAAAGAGAGTCAAGGAGACTCTTCGATGTTGTCTTACAATAAGAAAGAAGTCTTGATCATTACCAAGTATCGATAAGGATCACAGTTGATCCACCAACCCATCCAAAGAAATCCTGAGCACCATCAACATAAATTTATATCACAATCTCAACAAGGAATTACATCATGTACATGAAATATTTTCATTGCGCCGAAAATTAAATTAGTGAAAGGGCACGGATTTTCTATAATCTTTCGTTCCTGATTCAGTTTGATGATCCATGTCTAACATCTCGACCAGGAGAGGAGTCACCCTTGGGCTAGGGTAGGATCCAACCCTATCTAATTTTTGCATGTCTTTTGATTATTATTTTTTCAACCCCCCACAAACTCATTGACTATTCCCATTAGCTCCTTCCCCCTTCCAATTTCCAACTGATTAAAAAAAAAATACTATGGGAAAAGGCTTGAATAAGAACAGTTAGCAAGAAATGCTGAAAAATGAACTCGAATTCGTGCATGTTATTCTCCTTCGATTTCTGTCATTTCATCAATGATTTACTAGACTTTGGATCATGGGTTGTGTGTTTTAGAACCCTATGAAAATTTTCAATCAAGTCCGGTCATGACCATTGCCTATTCGAGTTTTCGTCAGTAATTTTAGCAAAATCATTGCATGATCAAAATTGATTTTACTTTATTTTTGAGGAGTTTTCAACTTGATTCAAGATCCTTGGTTTGTGTTTTTATAGACGACAGATTGCTTATTGATTGATTTATTATTATAGGTTATGAAATTGTACAATTTTGAGGTAAAATTTAACAACTCTAAAATTATGTCGAATATTTAGTTATGATCATTTGAATTGTGATAATATTTGGAGATGATGTTTATGAATTTTCAAGTTTAGATCCAAAAATATATATATAAAAGAAAAGGAATTGGTCAAGGATTGAACCTTGAACTTTTTTTAAGCTAATAGTAAGCTTTAAGGATTATGGATTGACCACTAGGCCATCATAAATTATTGTTGAATAGAGAATGGAAATTGTAGATAAAGGTAAAAGTATGATTAAGAGAAGGAAGCAAGAAAACATCAAGTAGCTTTCTTCCTCCTTCTCATGATTAAGAAGAAAGCTAGCAAAAGACAAGTTGTCTTTTCCTTCTTCCTTCTCTTCCATTTTCGTGGAGATGCATGAGGGAATGAGATGAGAGGAATTAAGGGGATGAATGGGGACACTTTGCCTCATTAAGGATAATTAGGAAGGAGTTAATGAGAAAGGGAAGGCAAAATTCATCTTTTCTTCTTCCTCCCACTTGGCATAAGAAGGAAAATAGAAAAAAAGAGTTTCATTTTCCTCCTCCCTTTCCTCACCATTGCCGAGACCTTGAGCCATCCCTCTCCCAAGTTTCTGAGATTCAACTAAGTTTTCTCCCTAAGAAAACTAAACCTCAAGAAGAAAGCCTCAAGACCTACTTCTTACAAGCAAGAGAAGCGAAGGAAATACTAGAAGGAGGAGCTCTCTTCTTCTTCTTCTCAAGGGTATCTTTATCTTAAGAAAACACCAAGCAAGAGGATGTAAGTATCCCCTCACCTGTGGTACAAGTGGTTATGTGATTTTCTTCAAGTTTAGATGGCTTAAAAACCTAGGGTTTCCCTTGAAACTTTCGGCCATGATGAGTTGTAAGACATATGAAAGCTTAAACCCAAAACCAACATGCTTAGGGTTTCTCTCATGATATGATATGAATATTTCCTTGATATTTCATGCTTGTTTGTTGCTTAGAACTAGGTGAATCCTCACCTTAGGGTTCGGCCATGAAGAGATTAAAAACCCTAGGAAAGCTCAAATTCAAAACTAACATGCTTATGATCTTTCTTATGATATGATACGAATATTTTCTTGTTGTTTCATGCTTGTATGTTGCTTGGAACTAGGTGAATCCTCACCTTAGGGTTCGGCCATGAAGAGATTAAAAACCCTAGAGAATCTCAAACTCAAAACTAGCATGCTTAGGATCTCTCTCATGATATGTTATGAATGTTTCCTTGATGTTTCATGCTTGTATGTTGCTTGGAACTAGGTGAACCTTACCTTAGGGTTTCGACCATGAAAGGAATTAAAACCCTAGTGAGGCTCAAACTCAAATCTAACTTGCTTATGATCTTCCTCATGATATGATATGAAGATAACTTGATGTACTTAAGATTTCATGTTGTTTAGAACTAGGTCTTCACATTTTAAACTTTCGGCCAAGATGAAATTTAAGGCTCAGACAAGCTTAAACTCAACTCTAACATGCTCATGTTTTTCCCCATGATATGATATGAAATTAACATGATATTCTCATGCTTGTATTTGGTTGAGAACCTAGCTTCACATTTAGGACATTCGGCCACTTATAGTTTGTAGACCTAGGAAGCTTGAAACCTAAACTCAATATGCTCATGTTGTTGCTTAGAATAAATGTTATGAAAATTGTTTAGGGTTCACATGTTTATATGATATTTGTAACCTAGATCTAGGCCTTGTATGTTTCGGCCACATTATGAAGTTTAGACCTAGGAAGCTTAGAACCAAAATTTAATATGCTTATGATGTTCCTTAGGATAAATGTTATGAAATTGATTTAGGGTTTATATGCTATTATGATTGCTTGCAACCTAGGTGGACCCTTGCATGTTTCGGCCACCCTTAGTAGGTTGATGTTGAGACCCAATTATGACTCTCTATGTGCTTCACTTTGCCATGATATGAATTAGGAGATGCTAACTTATGTTCCATGCATTCTTATGTTTTCCATGATATGTTAAATGCTCATTTATGTATGCTTATGAATCATGCATGAAAATGTCTCCTATGATATGTAAAGTGCTCAAGTATGTATGCTTTATGAAATGAAAAGAAAAGGCCTAAGAGATGCTTCCCTATTGTTGGGACTAAGAGCACTCTTTATGACAAGCTAAGTGAAAGGCCTAAGAGTTGTTTCCCTATCAAGTGGGACTAAGAGCACTCTCTATGTTATGAAAAGTTATGAATGACATGAATATGATATGCTATGAATGACATGTACATGATATGCTATGAATGACATGAATATGATATGCTATGAATGACATGTACATGATATGCTATGAATGACATGAATATGATATGCTATGAATGACATGTATATGACATAATATTTTACTTTGTATGGCTTATACCAAAAGGGTGGGCTCCTTATGCGCCCCTAGGTCGATGGACTAAGAAACGGGCCTAGTAAAGGGTGGGCTCCTTAGGTGCCCCTAGGTCGAGCTACGAGCCTAGTTTCCTAGTAGGTACAAGACTAGCTACCTTGGGTCTACTTAGGATGCGCGTATTTATGTATGTATGTGGTACTAAGCTGGGCCCCCTCATGTTGAGATTATTTTTAAGTACTATATGATATTGTTTTTAAGACATTTTGCACATGACATGAAACATGTTTTGAAAAGCATCTTGCACATGACATCATCCATGATTTAAAGGACATCTTGCATATATGTTTATGATATGGAATGATATGATATGATTCTTACTCACATGCTATGGTAGGATGTTCTTTATACTATGATATGATATGTCATGATGCTTATTTTTACGATATGACATGATATGTTATGATGCTTACTTTACATTATGATATGAATGCCATATATGCCATGATAAGTTTATGTCATGATATGATGTTTACTTTATGCTATGATATGATAAGTTTATGCCAAGATATGATGCTCACTTTATGCTATGATATGATTGTTATTTATGTCATGGTATGATTTCCATTTATGCCATGATATGAGTTTCATTCATGCTATGATATATGATATGATTACTCTTATATGATATGTACGGTTTTTGTGAGTAGGAAAGGATCTTACTGAGCCTTGTGTGCTTATAGCGTACTTTCCTTGTACCACAGATAAAGGTAAAGGATGGATAAACTAAAGGAGCAGCAGGAGGGGCAAGAGATGTGTGTGGTGGTGGCTTGGCTAAAGAAAATAAATGACCTGCTTATGTTTATTTTATGTTGATGACTTGCATGACCATTTTTACTTACGCTTATGTTAGGAATGGATGATTATGATTCCTTAAGTTTATAACCATGCTGAGCATATTGGTATGATTAGTTATGATTTAAATGAACAATTACTTCCGCTGTTTTGAAAAGAAAAATCATAAAGAAAACTATTTTGCACGTACGTTATGTATAGAAGAAAGTAACCCCACCCTCACTAGGCAGGAGGGGAGGGCGGGTGTTACAAAGGGTACCTACCTCAAATAGAAGGTACTCATCCCCTAAGTCTCAATCGAGTCCTATATATATATATATATATATATATATATATATATATATATATATATATATATATATATATATATATATATATATATATATATATATATATATATATATATATATATATATATATATATATATATATATATATATATATATATATATCCCTAGAACTAAATTAGGGCAAAACCCTAATCGACACAATCTCAACCTACCTAATAAATCTAATGGTCAATTAGGGTTAGTTATCTAATCCCTAATCACCAATTAGATTAGAAATCTAAACTTAAATTAAATCCAATAGTTGACTAGGGTTAATTGTCTTAACCCTAATCATTCCATTAGATTAAATCTAAGCAAATAAATCTAATCACAATCAACAACTAACTACAACCTCCAATCAAACCCACACATAAACCTAATTCAATACATTTACATCATGAACCAAATTCTCTACATATACCTCGATTCACCGCCCCTATTGATTGTAGGATTAAGGGATGTTGCTAGAAATCACCTCACGATCATACTTCCAACACCACAGCAACAGAACCTCACTGCTCTAAACAAGTTGCTGTTGAACCAAGATGTTGCTGGATGGAGGTTCTGTCGAAGCTAAGGTGAGCTGCTGGATCAAAGAGCAATCCACAGCACACAAATTGAAATCCACAGAACAGATCCTCACTGGAATCAATCGGATCAAGCAATGAATCAAGCAAGAAGATCATCCCAAGGATGAAGAATTCATTGAAGTCCTTGAATCTACATAATACCCAATGTTACCTCAATTGAGAAGGGTCGTTCGATCTGATCCGTGAAGTAGCATACTAGGGATTCCTCTGACCCTCAAATCAACAACAATGAAGAAGGGAATCCAAGACCTGACCTAGGATCGCTGACAATCAGAGAGGAAGAGAGCAAGAATTGAGGAAGAAAACGAAGCTAGGGCACAAATCACAGAAATAGAAGGAATAAAGTTCGGATTGCTTACCTTTGAAGCCCTAATCACCCCCTTCACGCCGGCGATAGAGTGGATCTCACTCGATCCAGTGGCATCAGTGATCGGTGTAAGGAGACTTGAGTGTCTACAACCCGGAGACGAAAGGCGTCGGCCAGATCTGAGCTCAATCCAGCGGTGCCGCAATAAGAACTAAGGCTCGGTAGGCAGGCGTGAGGAGACACGATGCTGTGAACCTAGAGAGGGAAATGCCAGTCGGATCTAAGATCAATAAGAGACGATGCCGGTGGAGAAAGATCACTGGAGCTGGAGCATCACTCACATCGACGTCGCTCGTCTGCGAGAAAGAACAGAGAAGGAAGAGAGGGGAAGAAGGGAAGTTGGCTTCGAGCAGAGGGGAGATCGGGGAAAAATGAGTTCGGGATCAGCGATTTTTGAGGAAATGAATAAAAGAAAAAGGAATTAATATAATAAACATTTCCTCACTTCAACGGGTATCCCAAACAGACTTTATCTGCACCGGTCGATTCATCCCCTCAAAACCTGTCGTAAGAGCTCCAAAAAATTCTTAGAAAATTTCTAAAAATTTCAAAAAATTCTATAAGACTATTTCTCAAATAACCCTATTAATTAAATTTTTTGATATTTTACATAGTTAACACAAAAGATAAGATAATCACCAGAAATATAACTTCATTTCCTATATCTTGGAGATGTCCTACAGTTGCCTAGTCCTAGAACTCAAAAGTCGCATCGAAAAAATAAACCATAAAATCAGAAACATATGTTATAGACCTCATAAATCTGTGGCTCTGAAACTAGTATCAAGCAATAAAAAATTGGGATCAAGGACTAGAAATCCATGTGGGACATGATCTTGAAAGATAAAGGGTTAATTTCTATAAAAAATGGATTGTTTACAAGGAATCTATGAAACAAAATTCCTATCTTGGAGTATTTAATAGAAGCTATGAAATAAAAGTTTATTTTTAGGATATGGGTTCGTATGGAGTAAATGGTGAATCTATTCAGGTCAAATTTAATTTTTTTTTCCCAAATAATTAACTCTTCCTTATAGTATTTTAGAAAAGCAGACCATGTTGAATTTCAACCAATATCTTTATATTATGGTTGTTGCTTTACTTTGCAAGGTTAGATTTGCATCATCACATAACAAAGTTTTGATACATTATTTATGTCTCACTCAAAATACAGGGCTGAACTTAATATTTGTATTGAGACTCATAAATTTCAAGTGAGATGGAAAGCTAATAAACTAGAATTTATAATTTTTTTATTGAATCAAAAGTATCAAAATAGTAATCATTGATTAGCTCAGGAGAAGTTAAATGTATTGATAGATTATATTTATATCAAATATCAAAATTTAAAATTTTCTTTTAGTTTGTATTTAAAAGTAAAGTTTTTTCTTGTATTGATTCAAAACTAAGGCATTTAATGTTGAATTTAATGAAACTTATAGTCATCTTTCAACTTTGCATCATTTTTGAAAATTTTGATGATGTTCATGTAACTTTGTGATTTTTCAAGAAAACCTTTCTTTGAAACTTTAAAATTTTTAGTGATTTGTATATTTTTTTCAAGCAACATAGGGTTAAACTTATGTTTTCATTTAAATATATATGGATAATAATAAAAACATTTTTTTGATCAATTGTAATTTTGTAAAAAAAACTTATGTTTTCATTTAAATATTTCATAATATTGATAATTTTTTTTATTTATTATCATCAATATATTTTTTCATTATATCTAATTATTTAAATTGTCAACTAAATTTGAGGATTTTTATAGTTAAAAAGTTGAATAATTACAATTTAAAGCATATTTTATATTAAAATTAATGATTTTAGTAAAAAAAAAAATGATACTATTTTTACACTAAATTATATGTAACAAATATTTTTATTATAAAAGGAGATTACGCTCACCCTATGAGGCCCTTACAAACGGTTCCTAAGTTATATACTGGGAGGTAAATCACGGGGTTAATTTATAGCCTACCGCCAAGTGGTTAGGGGGTGGAAGGGTTTTTTTTTTTTCAAAAGGATATGCACCCTCGGAGAATTGGTCCTTTGTCCCATACCTAGTCTGCCCCCCTTTAGCCAAATGGGAACCTCGTGGGGACTATAGTTACCAAATCTTGACACTTATAAGCATTGCTATAATTTGTTAATTGAATAGTTTCATATTTACTTGTTCATTGCATCTTTTATTATAGCTTTATTTTAGTTAATATTAATATAAACTATAATATAGTTTAGTATATTTTTAAGAATACTAATAAAAATTTCAATAATTTTTTCAAATGATAAATTTATTTTTAATTTAAATTCTTTTATAGAATGTATATTCATTTTTGATAGGCTCAATATTTCTATTAATTTTTTAAAAATAATTTGAAGTATATTATCTTAGATCACTGAAATATGATTCATGCACATACCTCAATTAGATATTTTTAAAAGTAAATTATTTAAGATATATTTATTTCTTATAGATATGACTAATCATACTGTCTAGGGGGATCCAAGCAAAGCCAACATTGCATGTTACGATTTCCAATTAATTGATTCCTTGGGAAAAATATGCCTTGTCCTTTTTTTGCAATTTTAGCAAGTTGGTTAACTGTATATTAGTAAATAGAAATGAGTACTCTTAGTATTTGTAATTTGATAATCATACACACAAAAATAAATATTTTGTATAAAAACTTTGAGATTTAAATTTAGGAACAATAAAGATAAGGTGATTATCTAAATATGTACTGTCACTTAGTTTCATAGCATATTTCACTCCGATGCCTTGAGATTTATGCTTTCAAATAATGTATGAAAATAATATTAATAACTTACATAGTAATTCAAAAAAATCATTTCCTGTCGAAGATGGTGTAGGAGCAAGCTCTCTAGATGTTGTCGGAATAATAAAAATGGATAACATAAAGAGGATAGCTAAGCTAATTTTTCTTGTGTCCATTATCCTGTCTCTAATATTAAGATGGATGTGAAACACAAACTTAATTAGCTTTTAAATTTAATTGAATAATATGTCCATTTGGATCTACTATTTATATGGTTAGAAACATATGTTACTTTTATGTGATAAGGATAACTTAAGATTTTATACTTTCAACATAGGAAGTTATTTAAAGTATGTAAAGAAATGTTTATTTTGTATAAAGATAAATTGATAATTTTAATATTTTTAAGTTACCTAAATGGTCTTGAAAATTATTATGCCAACAAAAAAACATGTAAGAAAATTTCACATTATCATTTAATTTATTTAAAAATTATCATAACCATATTAGTGATCCATTTCTATCATGAGCGGAAAAATATTAGATCCTCTTATCCAGCGGATCCATGCGAAGGGAAGAAACAATTTTCATGGCAATAATCTATGCTAAGCTACATGATAAGATTATACCTTTGTTGCGTGCCCTTCGCAATCCCGACAGCAACCTTTTCTTTGGATCCAGATCTTAGCGCGTTCAAGCGTCTGCGCCTCTACGGTATCCACACGAACATATCCTTCATTCGTCGTACGAACGAAGCCTTCGGAGAAGAACCATCTTCTTGTGATAGCAAGAAGCATGGTTCGGTCAAACATTAAGAATCGACCATGGAAGGAGGAGGAAGAAGATGGAATCTTAAGAGTCACATTTTTTTCATCTAATGAAAAATAAAATCCAAAAACCTATTTATATTCATCTAATGAATGCCAAGGATTTTTTTTGTCTCTTTGTATTCCTCTTAATGGGTTAGATTTATTATATTGGATTAACCATTAATCCAATAACCAAATAAGTCTAACCCATTGAGTCTAACCCATTAATCCAATGTGTCTAATTCAGATTGGACTCAATCCAATGAATGAGTTCATTTGAGTCTAACTCAATTAGTAACCAAAAGGCCTAATCATCTCATGATTGGCTCTTAGGGCTAATTACTAACACGAAACTCCTCCAGCCATGAGTTGACAGAGGAGAAATCCAATTTGGATGAGTTTTAGAGTTGAATTTCAATTCTGCTTTGATTTGATTTGTTAATTGTTGATGTTTTTAAGTTTGGTTGTATATGGATTACTAAATATGAATGTGAATTGAAGGAGAAAATGATTGTGTTGATTGAGGATTATTGGATTTGTTGGATGATATGATTAAACCTAAACTAATCATGTGGATGGACTATATAGGTTGGGTTTATGATGCTTAATAGTTGACTCAAGTTAGCTTAATCCAATGTAGTTGTGATTCTTTGTGGATGGGTTGATCGATTGATAATGAAGTAACTGAGTTTTAGATTGATTATGCTTCTAGTATACTCTAATTAGAGGTTAAATGGTTAGGGTTGCTTAATCTATTTAGTTATGAAATTAGAGCTTCATTTATAAGTTGATTTCTCTAGTTGAATTAATCCACCAAGATTTTATCTACGAAGAAGTATTGGATTACCAAATGGAATGGAAACATAGTTACCTAATCAAATTAGGATTGAGTTTTGGGGTTTAGCTAGTTGTTGTATAGGTGATTGGCTAAACCATATATCATATTATTTGCTGGACGTTGATTCGAGATAAGTGTATCGACGTGAGATTTTTTACCATGATCGATATATAAAGGCAAGTACTTCTCGCTTTATCTCTTTAGTACATTGATCTTAGTGCATGAGCTAAATATTCAGATAGTTACTATGTTTATCCAGACTCCACTTGTATTTTTCTTGTGCTTGATGCTTATCCACCCGATCTTTGAGCTACTCGTTTCTATATCTATACAGTCTCTCTTGTCATCTATGATATTTAGCAGATACTAGATACCGTGCTTACTTGCTTGAATGTTGTTTATTTACACACCTTACTAAGCATGCTGGCTTCATATAGCATGCCTGATTTCTATTTATATAAATATGACGACTGCTACATTTTACGCATCATGCCATTGCATGCATGGTGGCGACCATTTCTCCCATGTGGTTGAGAGGGTCGTTGGCCAGGGCCACACGCTCGGCCACTCATGAGTAGTGGTAGCTGGAGCGTGCCGCTTGTCCTGTCGTGCTCCCACTCGCTTACTCATGGGTAGTGATAGCTGGAGTTGCGAGCAGCAGGGTCCCCCGTCACAGACGTAGCTAGTTAGCTACTATGCAACTGTCCCCTCGGCCAATCAAGAGTAGTGATAGCTGGAGTGGTGTATAGTCTGTCACTGACCTGACCTCTCATCCATACAGGGGTCATGGTACAGAGGGGTGGGCGGGAGTGACCATCCGTGCGTACGTTGTTATTATTATACCTTCTAATGTTGTTGCTTACTTATGCTGATATGCTTACATAGGTTTAGATATATACCTATGGTATGTGTTTATACACTGGCATACTTATTGTTAATATGTATATACCTCACATGTTACCCATGTAGTTATGAGCAGTACTGTAGCAGGTCTTTGCTACTCCTGACTTTTTATTACTAGCATAGGATATGGTTTCAATTATGGCCACATATTATGATATCACTGCAGTATCTACTATTTTCCCTACGAGACTGTATACCTTGTATCTCTAGTTCTTTATTATGTTCATGCACTATCTATTTATTACCCGCTGAGTCCCATCTCTCACTACCCCTTAAACTGGTTTATTTCACCAGGTAGCAGATAATGGATTTATGGAGTCGCCTAGAGATCATGTCCGCTAGTCCTATGTCACATCGAGCTTCTCCTACCGTTAGTGCTTCCATTCGCATTATTGGTTTTGCACTTGTTCTTGTATTTGTGTATTCTTTTATATGGAGTTTTGTTTTGTGGAATCTTGTATTTGGTTTGGTGATGATGTGTCCAGTCAAGCTGGCTCACAATTAGTTGTTTTGTTCGTTTCATGTTCGTTATTTTGTGATTTCCGCTGTGCTATGTTTCAGCCATGTGGGCTGACTATTAACTGCATTGGTTGTGATTATTTCAAGTCGTGTGGGCTACTTATAAATAGCTGGTGTGTTTATATCCAGTCGTGTGGGCTAAAGTATATATCTTGTGGATGTATGTGTATATACTTCAGATTGTCATTGTTACAGGGGATGTTCTGTCCGATTTTCGTTGGACTACCTTACTCTTGAAGTGTGACAGTTATATCACATAAGTATTAAGCAACTATCTCTAAACTTTTCCATATCATTGGGGGTCATCTACCTGAATATATCTACTAAGTTATCCAAACCATGTATATACAGTCCATCGTTAAAGTCCTCATGGAATAAGATACCTCGATCCTCTATTGACTAGTCAAGCTAACAATAGTATATATATAATTCAATCCTTTCTATGTCTGTACAAGTTATGTACTCAAGTGTTCATTCTAGGTTATCTAACTAGTCACAAGCTACTCAAGGTCAGAAACTCCATGAAATAGGCTAAATTGGTCCTCTATTGATCGAGACAACATGAATCAATTGATCCTTTACTAACCAAGCCAATAATTGTATACAACTCTATCTTTCACCTAGATGGTAGTAGTAAGAGTTGGTACCACCGGTGGTAGGGTAGGATTAATTCTCTGAGACTATAATCTCTAATCTCCACTAGGTTGTTGATAGATTCGACCCTCTCTTTCCAACTCGATATCAGTCGGTGCTACTAAAGAATCAACATTCTCTTCATCAAGGTAGAGTCTTCCATGTGTCAACTAGTCACTTCCATAGTCAACAATGACCACAATTGAAAATAGAGCTGATTGACTGAGTATGTAACGCCCGAAAATTCTCAAAACTATTTTAGAAATATAGTATGATTTTTCTGGAATTTTTAGATATTTTTCCGGAATTTTCCGAGTAGCGGAAGTAGCAAAAATAAATATAAACGAAAACGGCCTAAGCGGGAATCGAACCCGAGACCTATGGTTTAAGGGATAATGTTAGTAACCAGTGAACCCAGCAGGGCCGTGCTGAGAGAAAGGAGAAACATCTATATTTATGTTAGAGTTGACCGGAATTACCACTTAATATAAATAGAAGGGTTAAGTGGGTTTGGTTTATTTTGCTTGGTTCGACAAACTCCTCCCTCTCCAAAACCCTCAACGCCGACGCCACCTCCTCCTCCTCCTCCTCTCCCGGCGCCCAAACACAAGGACTCTCGGCTCATCTTCCGGCAACGACTCCAACACGAAAGAGGTTCTTCTCCGCGAGAGGAACGCGAAGACGTGAGCGGGTCGTCGAGAAGGTCATCTCCACCGGAATTCTAGCGAATAGAATTGTAAGGAATTTAGCGTACGAGGTAAGAAACCCCTCACCTGCGGTATAATAGCTCCGGTTGGTTTCCTACGCATTAGTTTTAGCTATATGCAAGTTTTTCCGGCACATAGGGTATGTTTAAACCCTCCTCGAGGATTTAGGGATCTAGTTGAACACCTCTAGACGGGCCGGACACGTTGTTCTCCTTTAGTTGCAGATTCTAGACGTTGTCGGGTGCCTAGAGGTGATCTCCCTATTAGAGGAGAGAGTTGGAGCACACCAAGTGTTCGGTAAAATGTTAGTGTAGCTAAATACCACCTCAGTTATGTTTAATAGCTCAGTTAAATGCATTAGAGGCATTTAAACCAGCACATTAGTTTAGTTCAGTTTTATGGGACTACGGTCCAATGGGTGGGCTCCCACAGTCGCCTCTAGGTTCAGATAACCTAGCTCTAGGTTCAGATAACCTAGAAACAGCATGTTATATCAGTTAGCTATAGATATCAGTATTTTATTTTCAGTGGCACTGTACTGGATCAGATATCCATTGGGTTGGACTCCCACAATCGTCCATAGGTTTAGATAACCTAGTTAACCCTACTAAATTCGGGACTTGCAAACCCGGGTCTAGTTAGGGATGCGCGCACAGCAAGTACAGTTGCCGGGCCCAACAACATGTTTAGTATTTTCACCTATTATGTATTAGATTTCAAAACTCAAAATCAATTATGCTAGTTGAGTTTGTTTCCAGTTACAGATTTAGTTTCAGTTAGTTTAGCTTATGTTCAGTTCAGTGTTTTATTGCTTGCTACGATATGATTCAGTGCTCATGCCATGCTTATGTGTTATGCTTTATGATTTCAGTATACCATGACTTAGCAAGTTCAGTGCATATTTTCAAATAGCATGCTTTAAAAACCATATTACACCGAATGCATGTTTTTGTGAGGTAGATGGTTTCTTACTAAGCTTGTTAGCTTACAGATACTACTTTTCTTATACTGCAGATAAAGGTAAAGGAAAAGTGGACTAGCAGTGGAGGCTGGAGGTCAATGCAGATGAGGATGTGTGTGTATGGAACTGGAATCAAAGGTCCTTAGGGGACGTAGCAAATTGAGCATTAGACTCTTTAGCATTTACTTTAGCATTTTATTTATTGGTTTTGGTTTCCATGTTCTAGGCACTTTTAGTTATGTGTTGCCATGAATTCCTAAACTATGCCCTATGTTAAGTCAGATTACTGGTTTATGTCGTTGGAATGTTATTATATGTTGTTAGAATAGTTATAATGCATTAGTTAGGTGTTAAGTGGGATTTTGGCACGCCAAAGGGCTGAAATCCGAGTCCCCGGGTGAAATCAGACTCTGATCGGTCTCCCGACCGATCAGGGCCTGGCTGTGTCACTGGATCGGTCAGCCGACCGATCCAGCCAGATACAGTATGCCACTGATCCAGCACAATACAGTAGCGTCCCAGGAGATTTCAGGTGCCTGGATCGGTCAGCCGACCGATCCAGACATACCTGGATCGGTCCGACCGACCGATCCAGCCACACCTGGATCGGTCTGCCGACCGATCCAGTCGTGAACAGAACGTTCCCCAGCTCCGATAGATCCACGGACCGATCCAACCAAGAGCAATCGATCCAGTCCAGCTCGGATCGATTGGGAAGCTCAGGTTTCGTCCAAGAAACTTATCAGTCCAGCTCCTTGACCGTAGGGGATGTAGGATACACCAGGTATCCCTTAGATCATCTCCCTTAGCACAGGTAGAACCAATAACATGTATTAGGTCAGATATCAGTAGCATAAAAACTCTAATTAGATCAGTTTTCCGCGCAGTTTAGCACAGTAACTGTAGCGATTCGCCTTACAGCCTAGTAGTGGAAGGTGGGTCGTTACAGAGTATCATCATGCTACACCAAGTTAATGAATACCTACTAGACATGTATAGAAATAGATACACAATCCAACTAAATTGGAGAGTGTCTATCCATCACGTATAAAAGGTAGTCTGTCACGCCCTAGGTAGTTCCTGCCAGAAGAAATTTCGGCAGCATTTCCCCTGTATGGGTGACAATATGAATCCAGAATACATACATCCCTACATATCTATCAACTAATCCAGTATTGAGGGAAGCACAATAAATACCTCTATCTCTATGAACACAGATAAACATAGCCAGAAAGAAAAGCATGCCAGACTAATGTATAGCAGCTAACAGTAGAAGCATGTATCAGGTATCAACTAAACTAAACCCAGGGAATGTTCTAAACTACCAATCACTAGTAATTATATATAAACTATATATATCATAAGACAATATCGAAAAGATAAGTCAAAGGGTACCCGCCTCAAATAGAAGGTACTCTCAAATCAAGGTCGAGACTTCGAAACCCAGCCTGGGTCATATATATATATATATATATATATATATATATATATATATATATATATATATATATATATATATATATATATATATATATATATATATTATATATTATTTATCTAAATCTAATTAAATAGCTAAATAAAATCCCTAGAACTAAATTAGGGCAAAACCTAATCAACACAATCTCAACCTACCTAATAAATCTAACGGTCAATTAGGGTTAGTTACCTAATCCCTAATCACGAATTAGATTCGAAATCTAAACCTAAATTAAATCTAATAGTTGACTAGGGTTAATTGTCTTAACCCTAATCATTCCATTAGATTAAATCTAAGCAAATAAATCTAATCACAATCAACAACTAACTACAACATCCAATCAAACCTACACATAAACCTAATTCAATGCATTTACATCATGAACCAAAATCTCTACACATACCTCGATTCACAGGCCCTATTGATTGTAGGATTAAGGGATGCTGCTAGAAATCACCTTACGATCAGACATCCAGCACCACAGCAACAGAACCTCACTGCTCTAAACGAGTTGCTGTTGAACCAAGATGTTGCTGGATGGAGGTTCTGCCGAAGCTAAGGTGAGCTGTTGGATCAAAGAGTAATCCACAACACACAAATTGAAATCCATAGAACAGATCCTCACTGGAATCAATCGGATCAAGCAATGAATCAAGCAAGAAGATCATCCCAAGGATGAAGAATTCATCGAAGTCCTTGAATCTACATAATACCCAATGTTACCTCAATTGATCATTTCCAGAAGGGTCGTTCGATCCGATCCGTGAAGCTGCATACCAGGGATTCCTCTGACCCTCAAATCAACAACAACGAAGAAGGGAATCTAAGACCTGACCTAGGATCACTGACAATCAGAGAGGAAGAGAGCAAGAATCGAGGAAGAAAATGAAGCTAGGGCACAAATCACAGAAATAGAAGGAATAAGGTTCGGATTGCTTACCTTTGAAGCCATAATCGCCCCTTCACGCCGACGATCGAGTGGATCTCGCTTGATCCAGTGGCATCTGTGATTGGCGCAAGGAGACGCGAGTGTCTACTACCCAGAGATGAAAGGCGTCGGCCAGATCTGAGCTCAATCCAGCGACACCAGAACAAGAACTAGGGATCGGCAGGCAGGTGTGAGAAGACACGATGTTGTGAACCCAGAGAGGGAAACACCAGCCGGATCTAAGCTCAATCAAAGATGATGCCAGCGGAGAAAGATCGCCAGAGCTGGAGTATCACTCACATCGGCGTCGCTCGTCCGCGAGAAAAAACAGAGAAGGAAGAGAGGGAAAGAAGGGAGGTCGGCTTCGAGCAGAGGGGAGATCGGGGAAAAATGAGTTCGGGATCAGCGGTTTTTGAGGAAATGAATAAAAGAAAAAGGAATTTATATAATAAACATTTCCTCACTTAAACGGGTATCCCAAACAGGCTTTATCTGCATCCGTCGATTCATCCCCCCAAAACACGTCGTAAGAGCTCCGAAAAATTCTCAGAAAATTTTTAAAAATTAAAAAAAAATTCTATAAGGCTATTTCTCAAATAACCATATTAATTAAATTTTCTGATATCTTACATTCTCCCCTACTAATAAAAATTTGGTCCCCAAATTTCACTATAACCAACATCAAACACTAGAATATAACCAAACAGTATAAATGCATTGTCACGCCCCGGGGGAGTCTCTGTCCGAAGAAATTTCGGCAGGACCTCCCTTGTACGGGTGACAATCTGAAGCATTTCTACAGACATAATATACATCAGCCATAGGCGGCTGGAATATACACATAACCACGCAGTTATATGTAAGAAGCCCACTTGGCTGTACCAAAACTAAAACACAACGAAAAATAACAGAAACCAAATACAAACCAAAACACAAAACTGCTAGCCGGCTAGGCTTACACAACCAACAACCAATACAAAATACCACATAACAACATCAACGCTCCAGAAGAAAAATCGGAGTACAGAGCTAAACACATTGATACATAAAATAAATAAAACTTAACGGAAACTATAGTCTTTTGATGTGAATGTGGGAACCAGCAGCCAGGATACTCCCAAGCGACCATAACAATCTGGTACCTGAAAAATATAGTGTCAACGGGGGTGAGTTCAACAACTCAGCGAATACCAATAGACATGCCTAGTAAGATATATTTAACAGCAATAAACATGGAATATAGCTTTCTACTCATATATAGGAAATATGCAAAACTGAAAGGTAACTATGGAAGCTGTATTCACCAGGAACTCCTATCCAGAACAAAAAGGGTCGTCAAACTGAGAGTGTCATAAATCCTGTATGCATGTCAAACATATGCATCCAACCAAATGCAGCAAATAAATGCAGCAAGCACAAGCAATAAATGCATCAATGCGTATGATGCCAATGACATGGTCACCCCTGACGCCAGTCAGCCATCTCACACATAATGGTGAGATTGAGTGGGTAGGGCTGTGACAACCGTGCACTCTGACATCACTGCTCCTGATGAGTGACCGAATGGATGGGATGCTGTCGGAGTACACACATACTCCTACCCCAAATCATAAATGGGGGAGCGCAATGCTCTCATCTCCCGGTACACCATGACGGGGAGGGATCCCTGACGTGCTACCACGCTGCATCACACTACCCATGAGCGGACCAACGGAGCACCGAACAGAGCAAAATTGACGTGCTATCACGCTGCGTCACGCTACCCATAAGCGGACCAACGGAGCACCGAACAGTGATGAAACTGGCGATATGCTCTACAATAATGGAGCAGTTTATCACGCAGCATGCAATCATGCAAATGGTGCATGACACTAAGCATGACAATATCCTGAACCAAATCCATATATATATAAAGATGTGTACCCTAGTACCAGTAAGTCAAATCCACAGATCTAGGGTATACAGATCCTCTATGGTATAACAACCTAGGTCCTGAACATATCCATCTCCATAAAATATGTACCAACAATATACATGGATCAAAGCAAAAGGGTCTAGGTATACAGATCAGATATGATATAAAAATATAGGTACACATGCCAGATAATAAAAATTCAGAATCTAGTCCTAAACTCAGTAAAGCATGGTATGTCACTTACTCTAGGAAATTAAGGTACTCATGGCAATATTCACGAGGTATAAACCTGAATACATAACAAATGACAAAA